>NW_010513218.1:74556-121794 GCF_000687285.1 Phaethon lepturus
TTCCCTTCTATATATTTCAGTACTATGTTACCTATTCCCTAGCCACTTGGTACCACCCCTGTTTTGATAGACTTGTTAAAAATTCCTGCTATCAGAGATATGATTTCACATGCAGTTCTTTCAAAGTTCTATACGAAATTCTTATCAGATCCCCCCAATGTGACTGCATTGAAGATCTATGAGTTTTGCAGCCTTCTTGAATTATAATGAATAATAATCAACTCCTGAAGACAAGAGTACATATTATACCCTGGTAACATTCCATTTACAGAGTGGTTTACACGATTGCTAGTAGCATCGTTTCATTTAAAAGTAAACACATATTCCTTAATGAACAAGATACTGTTTTCACTTCAAAATAACACCATCTACATAGGTGTTTGCAATAAATAAAACGGGGCACAAACAATTTCTGCCATCTTAGGGACAAACTATTTAGATCTAGAAACATTATATTCATATTGCATTGCGTAGCTCATTTATCAAAGAAGTTACATAGGGAGTCGTGTACGGAAGAGTAAATCCTCCTGTTCCTGGAACTAATATTTCATAACCAAAGTATAATGTTATAAAAACTCATACAAAATGGTCTTTAATAGATAAAGTGTTGACAATAACCATAGGTTTCTTCTAGAAAGTGTACAGCTGTTTTAACATGATTATTAAATTCCAACTAAGAACGAAGCACATCCTTCATTTACAGCCTGAAAGTACTCCTCCAACTAAACCTACACTATTTAAGTAAACTAATATCTACTCCATATGGTTTAACTTAATTCACATAATCTCTTACTGCGCAGATAACAGGGACACAGCAAGTTTGGTCTGCATTACAAGCACAGGATCAGACCCCAAACATGTAAAAGCTTATGAAAACAGCTAGCAGTCTTAGATTTGAAGTTGTCAGAGCCCCCTCTCCCATTTTCAATCCCAATATTTTTGTTTATTTTCATCAAATTATACCAGTTTTAAATTAAGTGTCAGTCTAGGCAATAGGTTACTGTAAACATCACACTAGACTGCAGTGCTAACACTATGTTAAACCTCAGCGTAATGTTTGGTTCAGGTGGCCACTTTGTTGTTCTAAATATGCATTAGTTACAGTCTGGAAAAAGTGAAAGTTATCCTAGTAGAAGAACAGCGGCCTCTGAGATTGGGAAGACCCGTTAGGCTACCTGAGTGCTTGGAGACTTGCCTGTGAAGGCATGCGACACGGTCTATCTGGACGGAAGGGCAGAAGAATCAGGGAAGGGCTAAGATCAAAACGGACAAGGGTAGCAACTCCAAAGGCAAAGTAATATTCAATCTGAAGAATTTTGAGTCAACTATACTATAACCAATCCATGTACAGAAAAGTGAAAAGTGAGCGTGCTGGCTAACAATCCATCAAGACTCTGGATCTCCTCAGAGCGCTACTAAATAGAAAGTATTGTAATGCCAGATACTACAGAAGTGGAGTCATACCAAAAAGAAAAGGAAAAAGCCAAAGCAATCACTTCACATTCCGTGATAGGAGGTGCTAAGCTCCACTCACAAGTTCTTTTAAAGTACGTTACCTTGTAAGCACCACCTAGAATTAGGTTTTGTTACTCTTATTTTGCATACCAGAATAAAGCAGCAGATATCAACAGGGATTTTGCTGGCTATCCCCAGGATAAGAGCAAACTCACGAAGAGCAGGTTTGGCTGAGCACAAGAAAGGATAAGGAGACAGTCACAAGATTTGCCAGGTAATCGCTCCTTTTTTCTGTTTTCCTACGTATAACAACTAAATATTTCTATCTTGCTAGTATTATCATGGAACGAACATCCTACGCTGTCCTTGTTCTTTATGATCGCAGCCTCTTAAGCTTCAGTTGCGCTATGTGCATATACACCGGCACCACACACACACAAGTTTATAACAAGATTTTGTTGACATCTCCACCAGCTAAACAGCAATTAGTGACACTACCCTGCAGCCAAATCAGCTTTCTCCTTGTCAGCTGCAGTCATTTCAGACCTGGCCTTCCCACCTCCAAATCTAAACTGCTACCAAAGTGCAGCTGCAAATGTCATCTCCTCCCACTCTAGGTCCACCTCCTCCTGGACTCTGCTGGTCTCCTGCCAAATCATATTCAAGTACCTTGTCTTCACCTCCAAGATCTTGCAGAGTAATAAATAATACTAAGAAATAACTACAACGTGCTGAGGAATTATCAAGAAAGCCCTTTTTAAAAAGCCAGAGGAGTAAGACCTTACAGACAGCCCCCTCCGTCAGCTACAGCCTCAGCCTCCTCGCAGCGAGGCGGCCATAGTGCCGCAAGACAGGAAGGGACCACGCGCAGGACAGCGTAGCCTCACGCAGAGACGCTTCAGCACACTCTCCCCCAGCTGCGGCCTCGTGCTGCGTTGGCCCCAGCCGCGTGAACCCGTTTGCCCGCCGCAGGACTAGGCACACAGACTGTGTCCTCTTCTGGGCTGCAGTGCAAAACGTACGCAATGCCCGCCTTACGCAGTGGGACGCAAAAAGGCGACTTGCGAGCGTACTGTACTATCTGCGTCACCAGAAATCGCCTTCACCTCGTTTTCCTGACGTAGCGTTGCCATGTCCGGAGCTGTTGTAAGCAGGTGGCTCCCCACCAATCCCTGCCCGCAGCTTCGTTGGGCTTGTCTAGCAGCACATTTAATTACAGTTTGGAGATTAGACAGTCAGAAGATTAATTAAACCCCAAATGGAAAAAACAGGCCTTCTGAGACCTAAATCTTGCAAGTATGGTTCCACAGAGCACAAGTCCAGATTCCTGAACAGTTTATGATTCCGTAAAATCTTCACTGTAAAAGACTGCATATACTTAAAATTTGCAAAGGTAGCAGCTTAAGTTATTTCTAGTCAGCTCATAAAAATCTGTCTTTAGCACTTTTTTTCCTAAGAAAAAAGAAAGAAACCCAGACATACTCTAAGCTTAGTGAAAAGATAAGATTCTGGATATAATACCAATATGACTTCACCCTCTATTTTGTAAGGGTTCAAAACAATACTAGATGAAAGTTTATATATAAGCATAAGGGATCTGCCAAAATGAAAGTGAAAACCCAGCAAACTATATTTCAGACACCTTGACATATTATGCACCACGCGTGCTGTCAGCTTCGCTGTCCTTTCCTTTGCTGTAGGCCGAATGCTTGAATACCAATCTTATTAAACTACAACTCTGAATTTATCCACTATATATAACATTCCAGATGTCGTACCAGCTGGGAACAGGCCCTTAGGCCATCTTTGGTTGATCTCTTAGTCGCTTTCCAGCTTTTGCCAGGCATTCATCCAAAAATATGAAGGAAAGTGCTAAAAACAGATGTCAGAGTTAATGGGTTTTTTTCCTTCATGGTAGGAAATACAGAAAACTTGCACCCTACACCTATTCTATGAAATATGAATGTTGTCAACAAACTGTAAGTTAATTTTAAATTAAATCATAACGTAGCAAAGTTAATTCATACACTATTTTTCTGACAACAGGCCAGCCTCCATCAGTCTGTTCTTTGAAAATATTACGCGGTCATTTGGATTTTTTCATTAAGTTGGAAAATCTTCTGATGTCGTCAATCTGCAAAAACGGTTTCAAGTCCCTCATTTCAGAAAAATCAATGCTTAAAATGTAAACTAGACTGATTGCAATTCATGGTAAGCTTTATGACAACGTTGGAGTAATGGGACTTATTAAATCAGGACACATCTGAGCTACGAAAGAGAAAGACCTGTTGGCCCCATCGTATTACACAAATGATTTCAACTTCCACTCACTGCAATATGACCAGGAGATGTTCAGATCTTCCCAAGAGGTGCTCTCTCTTTGGGGTCTTGCAGGAGTTTAAGCATGGAATTTCAAAGAACAGAGCTAGAAACGAGGCCCCGATCCTGCCAACACTTTTGCACACATGCATCTTTACTTATGTGGGCAGTTCACTGACGTAGATGGGAGTCCTCACAAGAATTAAGTTATGCATGTGCATAAGTGTTTGGGCCCTAGACCGAAAGGTCTGTGCAAGAGAGGTCATCTATCCTATCTGCTCTAGACAGTGTTCCAAATTTTCTGTCCGCACTCACCAAAATATTAACAAACATATGTAGAAACAATTCTCAGAAAGACTTCATGGTGCTGCCAGCAAAACCTCCCTTCAGCATGCCAGACCTTGGTGTCTCATACAGCAAAGTACAGGAGATCATGGCAATTACAATTTTATCTTAGAAGGATAATAATCTCGGACACGCTAAAGACATCCTTTTTAAAATGATTTTTTGGGCAACAGTCTTCATTAAAAGGAAGTCGCTTAACTGCATAGAAAAAGGACTATTCATAAGAAATACTTTCACCCTCTTTTTCTTTACCTCACATTCATTAGAATGCAAAGCTGAAAATATGAGAAAAACAGATTATGCTATAGCCTCAGTATTGAAGGAGCAGGAGAAGAATGAACATTAACTGGCAAGTTCATCGTAAAGTATAAAAATATGCAAAAAGAACAGAATCTTTTTCAAATGGAACGAAAAGAACGGGGCAAGTTTAAAACAGCCCCAGTATTTAAATAAGATACTTAGGACTTAATTCTGATTCATACATTAGAATGCAATATTACCCTAATGCAAATAGTTACCACTGAAGCCAGCACTCAAAGGTGGTAAAATTTCATGGTTTATAGTCTGATATTTGAACATACTTTACATCACCTATTAGCAACACAAAAAAATAAAAAAAACATTCAAGCCAATGCGCTGCATTCCTTGTAAGTGAAATTGATGCACTGTAAGTAATATTTTAAGTTATTTCAAACGGTATAACAAAAAGAGGTATTTTTCCATGACATGTTGTATTGATGCTATGAGGCTTTATATGAGCTGTCTGAAAGCACAGCTTGTTTCTTCAGATTTATACCATATAAAACCATAACATTTAGACAAAGGAAGATCATTGACCTATATGCTGCACACTTTGGCAAATGTGCCTATTTTTAGCAATAATGGGGCATGAGAGTGGAGCAGTAAACCACATTTTGTCAATATTTTGTGATGTGATTTGACTACAACATAATTAATGAAACAGATCAAATATTTTAAAAACAGAATTCATTTCAGCATTCATGGTATGTGAATGGGTTTCCTTGTGTAAGTCACAGAAAATTCTATGATCCTCACCAAATCTGCCAGGAGTTAGTTCAAACTAACAAAGTTTATTATACGCATCTTTTTGACACCAGATTTGAAAAAAAACATTGAACTTGTCTCTCTGCAGAAAACTGAGGCTGCAAGGATGCTTATGCTTTGTAGCATCTATCCCATTTACCAGTAATGCCTTAGTCTAACACTCTACAGTGTTTCCTCTGAGGTACCTGAATCCAATCTGCCTGAAATCAACAGCAAATTTCTTTTGCATTAAAAAATGAAGACCTGATCCAAAGTCTATTGAAATTACCATGATTTTTGGACCAAAGCCTAAATAACCAGGGTAAAGGAGAACATGTCTTGTGTTTACAATTGCAACCATCTCCCAAGGGTTATTTTAAAAGCTACAAAAACATCCCATATCATACAGAAGCATATAACTGCTAATTTCTCACTCATGTGCAAATACTCCAGTCCGCTTCATGAACGTGCAAATCAGCTAAAGGTCTGGTGCCTTTTTTAAAAGTCCTTTTTTGCCTATGCAACACAAAAATGTTAACTGACGAAAGGGTTATACCATCAAAGCACTAAAATACTTTATCTTACAGCATAACAAAAAAAAAATTTTACTAGCAATAACATATCTTTATAAAGCTACATTACACAGGCTCAAGTGACAAGAGACAAGTTAATCGTCTCAGCGTACTAAATAAGTCCAGATCGTTTCCAGTTCTGACATCCGACTGCCACTCCTCCTACATCAAGAATCAGCTTAACAGTTGCTTCTCTACAGGAAAGTGAGGGGAAAAAAGCAGAGATTGAAAAGAAACGTTTGATTTGCCAATCATTCCACAAAACGCGGGACCTACAATTTGTGTCAAGTACATTAAAGTACCGAAGGCTAATGTTCGCATATAGCATTACTCTTTACCAAAGACCACACTAAACACTCAACCAAAGCATTAGGCACCTTCAACCATTGCCTCAAACCACATGCAAGCATTTATTTCTGTAAATAGTTTCAGACATGCAAAAAGATCTATTGACATTCCCAGGTCATCCCGCACACTGGAAGTTGCACACAAAGCTTCAATGGTTTCCTGAGGGTGATGGTTTAAAGGGATTAGAAAATAAGCAATATTTTTTAGGCTATGGCCCAAACAGAAAAGCAAGTAACTTTCACACATAAAACAGAGTGAGAAGGAAAAAAATCATGTTCAAAAAACATGTAGATGTGGCACTCCAAGACATGGTTTAGTGGGCATGGTGGTGTTCGGTTGACAGTTGGACTTCATGATCTTAGAGGTCTTTTCCAACCTTAATGATTCTATGGAAAAAAAAACCTGAGCTTTCATAACATGAAGGAATGAATAACAAACTCCATATACTCTTTTTTTTGTTTGTTTTACTTTAATACAAAGTATTTGTATTAAAGTATTTCTGTAACTGAAAACCATGGTCATCCTCTGTACCCTTAAGTCAAGTGCTGATAAGCCTCCAAGGCCAGGCTCAGCAACAGTGGTGGTGGGAAGCTACACGTTCAACCTGATACTTGAAACACTGCACCAGGATGCTTAATTGGGGATTACAGTTACTCCTAATATCTCCAATATCTGCATGTACACCTTTTTTTAAAGCCAAACTGATTCTGAAGTTATTATTTCTTATATTATTTCTTCTACCTAGCCTTGTTCTGATCCTGAAGCGCAATCATTATTGCCCATCCTACGACCTGCCCTGCAAATCAGTTCTGCTTTCTGTAACAAAAACAGTGAATAATGACATTTTCCTCTGTTCAGAGATGTTTGACTTTCTTCCTGTTCATCCATCACTACCTTATCAGTCTCTTAACATAACCAAGAAACAAGGGCATAACTCTCCTTCACAAACTGAGACAGTTGTTTATAAAACAGCATAAAGATTTAGCATCCAGTCACTAAAGGAGAAGAGCTCCTGCCCTTCCTGGCCATGCTGCAGCTGGATCACTTGACTACATCACATAAACACACTTTTATTGAATTAGATATCAGAAGAGACAGCTGCTGAAAGCTGGGAAATAGAAGACACAGTCCTCTCATTTTGTCATTATATCAACAGCACATTATTAATGTGTGTTGTGAAGCCTGGTACAGTTTATTTCACATTAGGAGCATTAAAATGCTTCAGATCTTACAGTATCACAACCTGTAACACTTTCTAAAGCTCTGAAAATAATACAGTTGTCAGCAGTGATCCTCTCAAGAACCTGCATTTATTACCATTTTTGCTGTTACTGCCAAAAGTGGTAATTAATGTATGTAATTTTCTTCCTTGTGAGCAAATAGCTTTTGAAGTCTAATAGTCAGCAGAAATAAATTAGGTTTACTGGCAAAGTTGACAGTTATTTTGAAATAGTGCGAAGTGAAATAACTGTTTGAAGTGGTAAAAAAATTGTTCTTTAGCTGTCCCAAGGCTGGTTCATTACACAAGTGCTAAGGATATCAAGCACTATTTTAACTATTTCTAGAAACAAAGCCAAGGTATGCAGCTTCTAAAAAGAAGGCTTTTCACTGCGTCTTCCACATCAGTGGCATACAAACTGGAAGAAATTTAGGTTCAAGAATATCTCCACTAAAAAGGTCATTGTGACATTCAACCTGTACTATAAATCTGTTTTCCATGCTGGACAGGCCTGAAAGGACGACTGGCAAGGATGCGAGGGATGTTATCTACATGCTCTACAATGTAAATTCCTTTCAAATTACCCACTGCCTTGCAAAACGATAGAATGATATCAGAAACACATAGAACGTGTTACATAGAATGACTCATTTTACCAAGCAAGCATTTTACTCAGCATTATTTCAGAGCCAGTATAAACTGAAGTTTCTTTCATTTTTGCACCAAGGCTTTCCGTGTTAAGAGAGAGAATCTGCTATAAACTCTTATGGGTCTTTTAATGTTTTCTGTGGCAGAAGCAACACAGAAGAAAAAAATCCCACTCACCACATTCATCCTTCATCAAAAATTCAGCCATACAGCAATTTTACCTTCTGATTTGTGCAAAACCTAATAAAAGTTCTGAACAGCTTGAAAAGTTCAATAAACTTAGCTGTATTCTTGAAAAACTAAATACAATCTGTTCTGGTCTTGACGGAGGCCAGTGAAAAGAGGGAGTTCTAAAGTACACTTGCATTGTGTAAATAAACTGATTAATTCACCATTGGGCTTTATCAGCCTAAAACATCCTTTCTTCCATGTACAATCTGAAGAACAGCTTTCCAGTTCCAAGCATTGTGCTTCCTGCAGTACTTGAAATATATCTTTTTTTATTTAGAAGCACTTCTCTACTATATCTCAATGAACTCTTATTGATAGATGATAGCAGTGGTGCGTCAGAGCTGTGTAAGCACACGATCATTTCTGCTACCTCCAGACCTTTCAGTCTTAATTTAGAAGTCTGAAGCTAAGCCTTTATCAATGTCAAAATTCTTGGATAAGTACATGTTCCAACTGCTGGGGGTGCACTGGGGGCATGAGGATGTCAGTGGTAAATTCACATTACATTGTATCAATCTCTCACCATTTAATTATTTTTCTCCAGTAAAGAATGACAAATGAATGCCTAGTGTGTATATTGTTAATTCACTTTATCAGGTGTCTTTTTACTAGTTCAATGTAGCAGAATCGAGTTAAAGACTTCACAGGAGAATATTTGCCCAAGTACACATTCTTCTGTCTGCCTGGGAGGAGAGAGGGGAGACCTTAAATCTATTTAACTGAAATATTTTCATTTCTTAGGAATATTTAGTTTCTTCAGTTATTAGGAACTGAAAATTTTATTTGGGAAAACTCTAAACTGAAAACCTCGGAACACGAAACACTGAACATGAGATCGAAAAATTCAGTCCTTTATGAAAAATGTGCATGGCAGAGACACTACAAAAACAATGCACTTTAATATTAAGCATTTTGTTTTTATATAGACCTCAAACTGAATAAACATGTAATTGTGGCCCCAAAGATATGTACAAGAAAAAAAAGGAAGAAAATAAGTGTATCAGAAAGTAATGTGTTTTAAGAATTAAGTTCTATTTTCCATTAGTAGAAAAGATACTCATGATAATTTCTCATTCAGTCCCTACAAATAGGTATTTCCTCTAATCTGAATCTTCCTCCTACCCAAGTCGGTGGTCCGAGTCACATACTGTGTCCAAGCTGCTCTCAACACCACTCCGAGCAGGGGTATATAGCAAAGCTTGACGCATCCCTGTAGAGCCTTTTATCATCCGTTAGAGCAGCCCCAGTGTCTTCCCAGCACCCAGGGGAGCAGGAGTAACAGAAACACCTGGAAGTTTATGTCCATTATCCCTTCTTTCTTGAGAAGTCATTTTGGGAGAGGACCTTGCAAATGAGGGGCTGCTTCTGCTACTTGGGAAGCCTCTGCCAGCTGCTGAGGCCAGTATTATCACAGCCACAGAAGGACTAAGGATCCAGGCCAAGGAGTTTTACCACAGAATTTAGTGGCATAGGATTACAGCCTCATAGCAGGTATTTGATCCAAATTGAAATGATATAAAGTGTGTTTTCTGCAGAAATTGTATTATTACAGATTCCCTGTGAAGGCACTTATCCTGCATGAGGTGAAGACCTACTGGCTTCTGCGTGCGATTTACATGCAGAGACCTTTGGCAGGGTTGGGACTAATGCAGTAACACAAACAAAATAAGAAAGTCTGTAGTTCTTAGTGCACTAAGAAAAACATACTGCATGCAGCACTTTCCGCACACCAAAACCCTGAGCTTACAATGTTAGTTGGTGCTTTAGAAAGTGTCAGTTCCCCATTCAGTTTGCCAATAAACAAGAGTACAATAAACCAGTTTTCAGTTCACTGAGCAATCTATCGCACACAAGAACATATCACTAATGATATAATTACTTGTGCATACGCTAGTCACACACTTCCAGCAAGCAATTAGCCTAAACAAAAGCATTGTTTTAACAGGATCATGCCTACTGACTTATGCAGTACCAGTCTCTGTAAGAGCAGTTTTGCCTGAAATTGTAAGTGGTTTTCATTTGCTCTTAATCCCTGCCTCCTTTCCCTGCCTCCCACTCCAAATCAGAAACACATTTCACTTGATTGCAGAGGTAATTTCCTTATCCAAGTAATATTAAAAAAATCTTAAAGAGGTCCAAATCTGAATGCACAAAATAAATGTATCAAAAAAATCAAGCAAGAGAATTGAAAATATTAGGGAGCACCTAACATCAGCTTCAGTTAAATTCCCATGAAAACACCAAATGATGCCTTTTATCTTCACACAACCTTACAAACACATGGCTCTAAACTCCTTGAAAATTATTTAAAACTCCTTACTAACATCTGTAGGAGTACCATAAACCTGACCTCATAATTTGTTACTTACACAAGATGTCCCAGCTAAGAGAACGGAACTACTTGCAGGATTCAGGTCAGAGGAATTTCTGTTATCCTGATATCAGCACACCACCTGAGTAAGGACTGCAAGGTCAGCCCCTTACTCAGCTGAAGAGGAATATTTCTAACATAATATTGCAATTCAGGTAGCCAAGTATTAGCAGTTACACCTCTGGCGCTTAGACAAAGTTAAGTTTACCAGCTCACTCAGAATACAAACAGAATCACAGGGAGTGTTTGCTGGTGGAAGGTTTGCATTGTAGAAAAACACCTGAAATAGTTTATGCCCACTTGAGAACAGTTTGTTTCATTCCAAAAAGACTCTCTAATTAAAGAGCTAGACATTGAGATTCAAGATGTTAAGTCTTTTTAATGGTTCTGAATGCTTCTTCAGGGTATCAAAAAAAATGTCATGTCACAGTATAACACAAGTTTCTGGCTCCTTCTCCAAAAGGAGAGGGCTGGAGCTTTATGTACTTGGGTAGCAAGCATGCTGCTTAACTACAAATCTTACTCCCTTCTCAGGATTAGAGCTTGTCTTCACTGATGTGTTAATTTGAAGTAAGTTTGTCCTCTACATGACTCATCTCCAAGCCCAAAGATTTTCACTGGTGATTTACATGCAAACTAGCTGGCAATGGAATAAAAAGGCTCAGACTAGGAGCAGAAGCCAGCAAGCAGTTGATACTCAAGAGCAGGCTGTGACTCACATACAGTTCCACAGGCAGACCAGGGAGGATGGCAATCATCAGCAAGTGGAGTGAGGAAAGCAGGTGAGAGAAATTGGGGAGAAAATGGCTGTCAGCCCAGTGGGATCCAAAAGACAACTTCTGTCCACATAATAGTTTACTTCATATGATATGAAAAACTTACACAAACATTTATTGCTGGCTGGCTACAAGTAAAAAGGTGAAAGAATAGGTTCCATCAGTTTATTTTTACATTAATTTTTTTAAGTCATCCAGATCCTGGGTTCCACTGCCTTTAATTAATGCTTTAACATGCTGCTTCCTCTCCTGAAAAAGCAGAAACCTCTTTGTGGAGGACGCAGCATATATCAGAATATTTACTCTCCCAATTTTGGCATTCACTTTTCTAGCAAACCCAAAGAAAGGCTAGTTCTTAACAGAAGAGTAACAGCCTCAGCCTACGTATTACAGCTTGTACACCTAGCTGAAAACAGACTCACCGGTTCCTACGTTACCTCGCATAGCTAAATACAAGTCTGAAAGTGCAGATTTTCATTATTTTAATTGTTTGCTGGCTGGTTTCAAGATACCCATATTTATCACTCTTCCTGACTGCATTTAAAAAAAAAAAAAAGATTTGTTTAGAAACACTACATTTCTTTGCCAACATTGAACTACTTTGTGCCATATGTCTAATTCCCAAATCAGGGTGTCCTTGTTATGAGTTTAAACTAGTAAACATCATAAAAGTCTAAAGGAGCAAGGTCAGCTAGAAAGCTAATTGGTCAAGCAAACATTTTCTCACTTAAAAGAAGATAACCTCTCTTCCTTTTTTCTTTCCTTCCCCTCCTCAAGAGCTGTCGCTTTCAGCCAGCCAGTCAAAGTGGAAAGGTACTTCAAACATATTCAGCCCAAGCAAGTTTTCACTGCTGTCCTTGTTGGTGGTCCGTCATATGGAATGGTTTTAATACTTGGAAGCAATACCTTAAGTGTCAGAAAACAAGAACATTTCATTTCTGCAAGAAAGCTTTCCAGTACTACTAGTATTCTGGAAAAGAAAAAAAATTCCTTGTAGTAGACTAAAAGGTGAAAAGCCAAAAGAAACCAGAAAGAAAACTAGGAAACTATTCCTTATGGCAAGGTTCAACTCATATCTCAAAGTTGGGGGGAAGACTATTACTTCTATATTTGTTTTAAAATTCATTCAAGAATGATAGGAGAGGGGCATATTTTTGTCAGTCTCAAATTTCTAACGGCAAATGAAGTCTTTGGCTGTGCATCAAAACCTATTTGGTACTAAGTTAGATTTAAATTACATTGACTTAGTAGAATTTTAGAAATGCAGTACGCAATGCACTGATGCAAGACATAGCTTGCTGAACAATGCAGGAGTTATAAGAAAATGCTCAATGTAAACATTTCTACATTTCTGTTCTTTGGGAGCCCTCAAAAGTATTTGCTTTGAATCACTGTTTTTCTTTTTCCCTGAAGATAAAGCAGTAAATGTGTCAAAACGATAATGTACCATTCTGTCCAGATGTCACCTCGGTGAATAAAGGTGGCAGTATCTAATCAGGTCTTATAAAGTATTTTCTTCTATAGTCATTGCGGGGGTAAAAAAAAATATATATATTCACTGAATTTTGAAAATATCTAGCCAAAGAATTTCATCTGCACATAATTCTCAAGTACACACATAGCAACTGAATATGCAAAAGGGGTTAGTGCAATTCTGTACAAAAATGAGAGCACAGTCCTGCCAGATTAAACCAGAACAAAATGTACTATCTTGCATGTACCACATGAATCCATATGTAATTTTGCTGGGCTAGAACAGAGTACAGTGTGTTCCCATTAATATTTACTCATCTTCCATTTCAAACTGTAAGCTCGTCTTTTCAGATAGCAAATACTTTTGAATATTTAAGTAACAGCTAGTTCTGTTTTACTGAGATTACTTACTAACAAAGGAATGAATGATCCTGATTAAACTGGCTCCCTGCTTGAAAAATATCACATACAACAGCCAAAGAAAACCCCTTTGAAACATTCCTGTGTTTGGAGGATGTAAGGAAACTGATCTTTGATCATGATGACGATGATGATGCTATATAAAAACAATACCCATCTAACCCAACAAACTAGAAATTTTATTCGCCTGGATGTGAGAAACAGTGCAAGGGCAGAAGGGCACACTTGGGAAAATATGGAAGGATCATCTTTCCTGCAAGGGTCTCGACATCTTGTTGGCTAGCCAAAAGAACAGATGTTGTGAGCCACCCTCTTTTCCACAGTGTTAGGAACCTCTCATCCCTCTTACCTGTTCTGCTTCCTTCCATGAATACAGATGGAGGTATGATGTTCACAGCAGGTCAGATAAGACTGATCTCTTGTTTTGTTGGGGTCAAGTGCACAAGATTATTCCACTTTTCAAATTTTCAACTAAATTAGTGTAACTTAGGATGTACAGGAACACCAGGGCTATGTAGGGATGCCCATGGGACAATTCTGGTGTTCAGGGAAAAGGAAGGAATGTATTTCCCACAGGCCAGCACCCCTTCACAGCGGGGCATGATAGAAAGTAGATTGCTAAAATTGAATTAAGTTGTTTGAGAAGATGCTACTGCATTATTATTTTTTTTTATTATGTGGCAACATTCCTGTACTGATTCCATTTCAATGTCAGATACATTAGGTAATTAAAAATGGCCTTTCAATGTACATACATTCCTCTCTCTCTATTCACCTGCATACCCTTATCACAACTACCACATATTGAGCCTATACATATCAACTTACAAAAATTCAAGAAATTAACTGATGAAGGATTTTCATCCTCTGGCTTAAGACTTCCTTCCATTTGTAGAGTAAATTTCATATGGAAGCATAGAATGAAACACAGAAAATTAAAAAAATTTGAGTTTTCTGACTCGATCACATGATAAAATTTTATGAACATTTCAGCAAAAGCGTAAGTAAATTATAACTGTACATCATTACGGTCCTATGATTAATGTCCTAGAAAGTGAAGGACAATAATCTTTCTATTTACTGAAGAATTCTTGTTTTACTCGCAGAAAGGTAAATTAAAGCTATATATCAGTTCCCATCTGCATTCAATGTGTTTCTATTTTTTAATAAACAATGCTTGACTGAATTTCTTTTAAAAGAAACTACTACTAATACAGTTGCTTTTATTTTCAACATTGTCATGTGTTAGCACCATTTTGAGTTCCACGAATTCAAACTTATACATATAAGAATTCATATTTATACTCATACTGCTCACTAAGTGTCTGGGAAGAACAGACTGCAAAGCTGAATCACATTTGTGAAGAACAGAAGCTGACGATATCCCAGATCCAATTCAGATACCAACGGAATTAATGGAAAACTTTCCATCAAAGGGAACTGAGCTTGGAACTGGCTTCTGTTTAGAGCTATGCTGGTATTTGAGCATTTGGGGAGGGGGATTAATTTTTTCTTTTCAATTAGCTATGCTATTCACATAGTCCGAACAGTCTATTCAAAGACTAAGACTATCCCTCTGTTATGTTTATCTTCTCCAAATTGTTCTGCATTTAATGGAAGTTATTTTGATCAAAGTGTATAACCTTCATAGGGTTTTTCAACTAGTGTCATTAAATGCAGCCCAAGTTGCAGCTGCATTTTACTGTCCTGTAAGTTATTGCTTTCCCAGGTGTTTGGTCTAGAGAACAACTTACCCAAGTACCTTTTCTGTTGATAACCAAGACCCTCTAGGGTAGCAAAAGTATGAATTATTGTAAACATATTTAAACTAAACTCAAAATTTACAGTAGCTCAGCATGCTTTCTATTGTATCTTTTCTGCTTCATATTGTCTTCCTAAAAAATACTCAGTCTAAAGTTTTTATAAGGTCATTTCAGTTCTCATCTTTTTAGAGTAGTGATGAGCAAACTATTTTTCTTAAAGTAGCTCCTGCAAGAAGATTATCTTTCAAAATAAAGCTGGCAGTCACTTGACTGAACCGTACCTTGTGACTGCAGGGCAAGTTTGGCTCTTCTTTCACTTTCAAAGGGAGTGTTTCCTAACAAATTCCCTCCTCTTACATTAAGAAATGTACTGTAAGTGTCTATGAATGTAATTCAGACAGGTTTGATGTGAAGTTCAACTGACTTCTGGAATACATTGTGTTATGAGTAAATTTCCACAGCATGCCACACATTTCCTAGGTTTACTTTAGATCTTTTGCCAAGATTAACAGCATTTCTTTCATGTTGCTTTCTTTACATTTATATCTATATTCCATGTTTAACATAACGTTTCTATGGGTCTGGAGAAAGCATTAAAGACCTTTAACTTTAAAAAACATAATTTGTTGCTTTCTAAACACTCTGCTTCATCCATTATTACACTTTGCATTTGTTTCTTTATAATTCACTCTACCCCTCCTTCTGAAAACTTCATGAACTAATAAAATGTGCTGACTTTTCACAAGCTGGGATATGCAAGATCTGCCTCATACTGATTTATCCAGGAAATAAAGAAATTTAGGATAGGTCAAACAATTCACAGAAAGGACAAGAACCTCTATTTCTACACATTTTACAGAACTAACTATAAACATCTTTTAACACACCACTAAAACACTGTTGCTTTTGTCTCTACTACATCCTATTAATATTTTCCATAAGTGGTTTTGATCTATTATTTCTACAATTAAGTGCCTTAATTTTCATTTCCTATAGTGTGTTATCATTCAATTTGCTATAGATTTGATGTCTTCAAAAGATAACGCACACTTTTTTCCTTAATTTGTTTCACAGTAATCTATAGCTCAGAGTTATATGCATGTGACAATCTCTGTCATTTTCCACATAGGGCATACTGACCTGGTCATCGTAACGGTAAGTGAGGAATTGTTCCCCTGTGGTATCCTCAAGAAAACTCCCCTGTGGAGAAAGTGCAAACTCCGGCAAGAAGTATGCACCTTGGGATTGCTCTGCTCTTGTCTGTAAGAGATTCAGAAAGACCAAATTACAGCTACTACAAACACAAGTCAAAATTAAAAAAACTGTATGCATATAATTACAAAGAGTAGGCACAAACTCCTGGGGGAAAAAAATGGTATGTTTTCAGGTATTCTACAGTATTTCTAGGTGGATACTTTGCTACAGACATCTGTGACAAGGATATACCAAATGCTTGCAGGGGTCCAAACCCAAACAAGATGCCTCAATAGCAGAATCATCTATTAAATAAAAGGATACCATCTCTGGCTTATCAACTATCACCACAAACACCACACTGGAAAAGCAACATAAAGCAATATACTTTCTTTTTCCTTATATACTTCACTAGAGAGTTACTGGCTGCTACAGATAACAGGCTTTTGGTTAAATACAATATATCTATTATTAGAGGAAGATACAAAGACATAGAATAATTTCGTTCTTGAGAGCTCATCTAGTCCAGCCTCCTCAAAGTAGGGTAACCTATGAAACCATGACACAATGAATTACCTTTCTATCCTTCAGGATAGAAAGATAGATAGGATACTACTGCAAAGAAGAAATCAGAAGGGAGCGGGGAGTGACTGGAGCGAACACCAGGCAGTGGCCAATATTGGTTCTGGACACAATTCGCAGTTGGTGAAGAGCATTTGAGAATAGACTGGGACAGGATGAAGGGCCCATTTCAAGCTACAGAGGAGCTAATTCTGTCAGAATCAGCCAATATCTCCAACCGGGCTGACGCCTGGGCCCTTATTAGACAAATGGCTTTTGCGTAACTATACATGTTCAATAATCACAACACCCCTGGAATGTGCTAGACATGCTGAACACATCCCGGTTGAATTCCCTGTCATTGTGTTGTAGGTCTAAAGCATCCCAGACACATAGAAAATATACTGCACTGACACGTGTGTCCTTATTCCTACTACATGGTAACTCTGAGAAGTTAATTGGTTTGCACACAAGAAAATCAGCAATCGTGTTCTGAGTGCAGGATACTGAGTCCAGCTGTGGAAGGGGGAGAGTGGAAAGGACAGGGAAATGAAAATTACCTTCCAAGAAACCTTTCGAGGAAGAAAACAAGGCCTGAGATGGTACAAGTTACTGCTGGATGTTTCCCAATGAGTCAACTTAATAAATGAGGTTTATTAATGGGGTTTGCTATATTTTGACATGCACATAGTAATTTTACATGAAAGCTAGCAGTTGCCATCGACCAGTTTCTCGACTGTTGACTAGAACTGTACTAAATATAGGTGTGTTACCTCAGTGCCAGATAACTAGAGATTTCTAAAGCAATCCACATAATTCAACTAGTTTGTGGTGGAAAAGGAAGGCAAGACCTGCAGTTTCTCTTCTGCAGTAAATTCACTTTCTGAAGCTCAAAACTTGTATCATAAAAAGCAGATGACATGTCATTCACAGTATGGGTCTGGAGAAGCTTACATTGCTTTTGCTTACTCTGTTCTGCAAAGAAGCTGCTGTCAGCTTCTCAGACTGTAAAACCCATCATTCGTGACAGCATTAAATTAACATACTTGTTTTAAATCAAGCAATCTTCATATAAACTAGAAATAGCTTGCAAAGGACATGTCTAGACTAGGGTAAAAGGTCATATTTTAGCATGCAAGACTGAACAAGGTTTTAAAGAGGATTTTTTCATCAGTCCTGCATAAGAGTAATTCATGTTCACATCATATTATCATGACATTTCTATAAAGCCTATTACAACAGTGGTCTCACTTTAGCCAACTGACTTTATTTATGCAGAATTAAATCATAAAATATGGAGAATAAATTTCCATTTGATAACAACAGTTTCCCCATAAAGCAACCAAGAGAGATTCATCGTTATGCTTCATGCTGAATGCAAGCTGGCTGCAGCTGATGCAAGCCTTGACACGTTAAGTATAACCCAGACATGAAACTGGCTGACATAATCTGGCATTTTTCCCCACTGGTTTCAATGGGCTATCGATAGATCCTATGTGAAGGCATACGGCAATGATGTAATCCTATGATTTCAGTACAGGACTAATGGATAAGAGATTTGTGTTCTAAATCTCTGGTGGCCTGAGTTAAAGCACTTAACATTTCCACCTCAGTTTCCCCAGGTTTAGAACACAATTGCAACACCAACTGACCTATATTAATGATGTATTGTGAAGTTTAGTTTATATTTGTAAAATACTTTTGAAAAGAATAGTGTTAAGTGCTAGCAATTGATAATTTTTTGAAAGAGCTGCCTAATTTATAGACAGAAGAGAATCCAGATTACCCCACCAGACTTCTCTAGATAAATGCATCTATCATACTGTTGCTAAACTTCCCATAAACAAATTTGTCAGTAGTATAGGTAGCAATTAACTTGCATGTGTTTCTCTTCTTTGTAAGCTACACGTTTAAAATGGAAAGTCTTTGGACATTCATCAGTATTATGCCTTGAATATAAAAGATGCCAACATTTGAAGCTGAAACAACAATTTAATAAATATGACATGAAAAACTAAGGGCTTCTCTGACACATGTTCGATTTTCACATTTAAAGCTAATGAGCATCTAGCTACTGGAGACGCAGAAGAATGCTTGCTAGATTAAGGCAAGCAAAATCTGGTTTCCAAGCATGGGAAAACCAATGTAAAAGATGAAAGTTTCATAAGGTTACACAGGAGGTTACAATGGATCTGCTAACAGCAATAGGTACTACTACCTACCTAGTATTACTAAAGTAAGGAATAATGCAGGAAAGCATTTAATTAAAAATAAAAATCGACTAAGAACACACTACCAGTTGTTATGGCAAGGAGATGTTGAAGCCAAGTAATTACAGCTGATAAACAACCCCAATCAAGAAGGTCATTAAAAAGATCAAAGCATCAAATTCTCAAAGAACTCTTTTGTATGAAAGCAGCAGAAAAACACTTTTTGCCCTCTAGATATAGATATCTTCAAATAAGCTGCATGTGTCCAGTACACTTTCATTGAGTACAATACATTGTACTCAACACAAAACGTGCTGTTTCTGCTTAGTCCACTTTATTCCCCACTGAGGAATCTACCAATGTTCCTTGTGAGGCTTTTATATTTCTATAGGCACTTTTGCTTAAATGCCATTCAAATTTCAACAGTCTGTAGGTTTGTAGTATATCTGGGATCATCTCAATGACTTGCCTAATCCAATATAAATTCATGTTTTAAACTAAAGGTTGCAAGTGCAAGTTTCAGAAAACAATTATATTTCATGTTAGTGTTTTAAGTCTGTTTAATGCCCAGTTTAATGTTAATAGCTTTACATTAAACACAGCAAATTAAAAGTACACTTAAAATTTAGAACAGGCATTTTAAACCAGCTTTTACGATCTTAAGCATATGAAGACAATAGAAGGTGATAACGTAGTCAAACCAGATATTATAATAATCACTGTATAAAATTGAAATTAATATATCAGGTAGCAAGGAAGTGTGTACTACCATACTGACAAAGAAGAACATTTAAAAATTGGAAAGAAATGGGCATTTGAAAATCTTTCTGGGTATCAGTTAATCAGAACTTATTAATCAGAAACTGAAAAAAATTAGGTCATCCATGCTACATCATTCTACCTGTGTGATCAAGGAGAACCGTCCCAATAAGTAGATAATGTATGTAGGTTCTGGGAGGTGTAAAATGGCACTGGTTTTATTCAAAGGCTTATGCTCTGAGCACAGCTTTGATCTCAGGTCATGACCGCTTCCTCACTCATCGTTCCCCACCTGAGTGTTTAAAGACTAAAGTACTCTTCCACTTTCAGTTGCAGAAAACAAAATTAATAGCTTATATCCAAGCCTCTTGTTTTTAGATCTCCCTCCACCAAGACTTGCATGTTGTCATTTTTACTGCTGCCCCATTTCATTGCTCTGTATACTGCTCTGACTAGAAACCGACTAGAAGCATCTGCCCAAGTTGAAGTTGCTGGATTTGAGGATTTTATATTTTATTACTGAAAGTAAGACGGATGATTACCAAGTGCTTCCCAGACAATACTGACATTAGCAAGTAGCACAGCCCAGTAGGATTGAATCTGAAGAAAACAAAAAATGGTGTGCACTACCAAATGCCCACACAAAGCATATTTGAAGGATAGCAGCTTGTTTTAAGCTAGCTCTAGCAAATCCTATGGACTGAATATCTCTTAGTGACTGAAGCAAAGTAGGTGTGCACATCTTCTGGTTCAGTTTGACCCAAAAGGAATCCTGTTAGTGCACTCAAACTAGTACACAAGGCAAACTACTTCAACTGCTCTTTTGCCTTGATACCTAGGATTAATATTAATTATTGCCATCCAACTCACTTGTAATTATCAAGTCAGAGCAATTGCTAAAATATAGTTTCCCTATGACTAAAAATTACAAACATTAATCAGTAGTCATTCCTTCCAAGGTACAGATTAAGAATTTAAATCCGAGGATTTAAACTGTTATTGTAATTTCAGATAAGTTAAAAAACATAGTTTAGTCTACAGTTCTCGGGGATCATTTGGTAACAAAGGCTATGACAAAGTTCAACCGAACCTCATAATAAGATGCCACTATTCTATTTAATCATAGCCACCAGGAGACTGGAGAGTAATTGTTCCATATTTATATATAAACAGCAGCAGATTTCTAAAATGAGCTTTCTGCTAAGTCCGAGTTGTGAAGGTCAAGAAGATGAGAAATCAGATGGAATGTCTCAAAGAAATGACTTGAACATAATCAGAAATAAAACACTAATCTTTCAGGTACAGAGGAATTTTTAATTTTAGAACACATTAAGAGAAAAAGAACTATGCTCATATGTACACTTCTTAATGCAAATCAGCATTACCTAGACTTAAAACAGTCATTCCTTAACTAAGCCCATGTGCTCGCTAAAATTGGGGGCATAACAAGAACAAATGGTTTTGTGTAATGAAGAAAATTAAAACTTCCAAATCACCTATTTTAAATGCCAAAGATGACAAAATACCACACTCCTCCTGAAACCGCCTCACTATCTTGTTTTTAAAAAGAGGAGCACATGAAAGATAAACGTCCGGTCACCTAAAGCTTCATAGTTACGCACAACTGCACTATCCTGCCCAAAGTAATTCTATAAAAAAAGACCAGCACAGTGAAGGCAGTTTGCTTCCCATAGTTCTGTGACTCTTACTAGTTCTTGTTGGAAGGGGAAAATTGGGCAAGGTCTTGAGGGTGTTATTTTCCAAAAATCTCTGTTTTAGGGAAAAAGACGGGAAAAGCAGATAAAGTGAGGAAAAACTATCTGCATTCTTAATGACTTGTAAAAACATGTTTGTCAGATTAATATGTATGGCAAGTCCAATCATATACCAAAATGTGTGCCTTCCAATTTAATTCAAGTTAAATATCTGTCTACTAAGCTGCTGTAGCATATGATTTATGCCCCAGGGAAGTAATATACCAGCTAAGTAGCAGTTCAGTTTAATGGATTTTCAAGGACTGAAGTACAAAAAAGTAAGATAGAGCATAGCACTCCAGCCTCATCACAACATGATGTGTGTTAGCAGATGAAGTCACATTAACAGTTCAGAACTTCAGGCATCTCCAGGGCAAGCAATCCTGATGAACAGATATCTAGTAAGACTCAGATGAGCTTTTGTCATGGCCAAGATTTACAAAAACAGCTTCCTAATGCTAGACGCTCTGAAATATTTAAAGACCCTGCAAGTGAACTGAGTTTCCACAGAATCTGCCAGCAGCCCAGCATGTCTGGAGACCAGGCCAATTATTTAATTATTAATATTATTAATATTAAACCAAGAGGCCAGCATTTCAAATGAGAATTAAACTATAAACATCATTTCTTCTAAAAAAAGAAAAAGGACTCAGCTGAACTGATGAAAGCCAAGCACTTCTTCATAAACAAACCCTGAAATACTGAACATGACTGTCAGATTTCATCAGGAAAGTCACAAGTGACATGACAAGACAACCTGAAAGACTGAACCAAAAGTTATTCCAGGGACAGAGCTCAACTGACTCAAGGATTGTTTTTCTGTGGTGCATGCTCTGTATTAAAGGCAGACTTCACACCTGATTTAAGACCAAATCTAATGATTTTTTTTTCCTCTCATCTCTCGTTCTAGACCTTTTAGAACACGTAGAAATAAAACAAGCTTGGGAAAATTTAGCTGTAACTTGAAGATACACACAAAGATAAGTGAAAGAATTTGTAAGTATTTTGTATAAGCCACCTATTTATGACACAGTAAAATGCTGTCAGCAAGCAACTTAGAAACTGAAAGTTCAGCTATTGCTTGAATAGTGTCTACTATTGAAAACTTAATTTAAGCTATAACTGTAATCGTATTCACAACCGCAAGAAAGCAACTGCCTACATCTCTGCTGCTCAAACCGAGCCCATCCAGTGCCCATTCAAGCACTAGGAGTCATTCCACTGACTTGAATGTGCTTAAGATCATGTCATCAAAACGACAGTGCTCAATCTAAGCCTATTTTCATGCTGTAGGTTTGTACAACTTTAAGCCAACACTGAACACAAGAAGGATAATGGAGATCGTTTTGGTTTTAAGATACTACCTTTCACTCTTTTCAAAAGGACATTTCTACCAAAATTTTTCCTGATTAAATGTAAACGCATTTTCTTTGGCATAGCTTAGGCTGCAGACTGAGATCAACACATTTTGAAAATCTTTTTCTGTAACTTCTGAAGTTTATGCTAGTGATTAAGCTTTTGGATATTTATCAACAACTACTTAAATTTTCTCTTGCTATAGTCTGGCTAAAAGATTAAACTTTTCACTGAGAGGCTACAGTAGTATTTAGCCAAAATCTCATTTAGTTTCAAAACCCAGCTTAAATATCAACTCTGTTTCATATTTCCAAAAGAAATATGAACCCTGGAGTTTTCCTTCTTCCAGTGAAGCTGCTTCTAAATTCTGTGTTGGGCAGACTCTGCCTTCTTTCCAAAGGATATGTGCCTAGGATTCGCTTTTAAATGAGCTGCACTAGCAGACTGAAGTTGCTCCCAGTGATATCAATGGTGAAGTTCGCACCACCATCCTTAAAGAACCAGGGCCTGAATACATCCACAGCAGGGCAACATCCCTTGCAATATAAAACTTACTGCTAAGACTGTGAATAACACTAGATACTCGGTGCTCTCCAGCTTTGCATAAGTAAGAGCCAAGGTGAAAAATACAGCACTTGGATGAGACGACCCTACAGCAGTTCATTTCCAGTTACTCTCAGAAAGTTAGTGGCTGTGGCTCAGATTCTGCTTTCAAAATATGCAATGCCCAACTATTTCCCAAGTCATTAGTTTAGCCTTGGGGCAAGGGGCACAACAATATTTAGAGCCAACGTAAAAGCAATTTTCTGGCATATGGATAACACATATACTACAAAACCTGGGTATTACTATTACCACTGAGAGCAGAGTTTCACATACAGAGTGTACAAGCCTATTCTTAAGAACAAGAAAAAAGGGTTGCAAAGATATGTATTTACTAGTAGGAAGAGAAGAAACTAGATAATAAAAACCTCCAGTAATTTTAATGTCTCCTCTGATTTCCTGACACAGTGGTGATAGTACTTATACTCCCAGCATAGCGGGATGTCTATGTTCTGCCTCCTTACAGATGCTGAGAAGCTGCATGAAGTATGCCAGTGGCACCAGTGTTGAAAGGCTGGGAGGAGCTGGCAGTGTGGCGAGGAGGGACTGTACCTGCTGTCAGGAAGGAAAGAAATTCATTCTTGAACTCGTATCTCCTGTATGCACAGCTTGACTGCTCCATTGCATTTTTCTGCTTCTTTAGTTAGGTGTTTTACTTAAAGGTCTTGTTCAACAATTTATCTTAAATAAAGTGCTGCCTTACAATAATGTGACATTCTAACAGCAGCTTTGAATGGTGAAGGAAGATTCTACCTACACATTCTCTGAGGTTTGGTGCTTTGGGGGTAGGGGAAGTGGTTGAGGAGTGTTTTCGGGTTTTTTTGTTGTTTTTTTTTTTTTTTTAAAGTTTTACTTAAGTTTTACTAAAGTTTAAAGTAAAACTTTAGTTTTACTAAAATCATCTTGATGAATGCTCCTCTGTGCCTAGAACAGTGAAAAGGAAGGAATATCTTGTTAAAAATTTGGAAACGAGACAGAAAATACTATTTCATTAAAAACTTTGTTTAAAGTCTTGCAAGCAAGACAGACATAGGTAACTGAAGTCTTTAAAAAGATTTTTTTATCCCTTCCTTCACCATATGTTCCACTATTCCAGACAAAACCTTCTTTTTATCCTTTGTTTAGTAACCTAACAATTGGTAAAATTCTTGTCATAAATCAAGTCCTTTCAGCATTATATGGAACTCCCTCATTCATTGAAGGTTCCTCAGGCTCCTTATGATCTCCACACAAAAAATACACTACAAAAGTACTGTCAGCATCCTTAGCAAAAAAACCAGGATAATCTGTAATATTTTCTTAAAGTTTTATTGAAGTGTCCTTTATCATGAACACCATGTGGTGAAAGAATTTTTTTGCTAAACTGACTAACTGCTAACAACTGAATGGATTCATTTGCAGGAAACAATCTTGCTTATCCATGGACATGATTGCAGCTCCAGTAACATACTGGAGGAGACTGGAAGCATAATGTTTGAGGAACAAGCAGATTTATTTACAAAAGGCAAGAAAGGAGCATAGTTTAAGGCTATGTGGGACCATACGGAATTATAAAGCCCAAATCAACACATGCACTGAATGAAGATTCACACTGCTTAAGGAGTAAAAGAAAGAATAAAATGAAATGAGAAAGGATAGGGTGCGATTCCTTCATTGAGCAGTACGAGCCTCTAGCATGGAGGGTCAAGCAAGACACCTTAGTAGCTGTGGCAGGCCATGCATTAACATAGACCTTAGGACTATTAAATAACAACACAAAAATTGATGATTGCAGGCCACATGAGATGAATGAGAGGCTGCAGCAGGCTATGGGCTGCAGGTCCCTAATCCTTTATTAGTGAGATGAATAGCACCCAATAGTCTTGCAAGCGCAACATCACCCTTTTCTAACAAATTACTTCCTTCTCATGCCCCTCCCCAGTATCCAGACTGGATAATCGCTCTAATAATGCTAATGAAAGGGTACAAGAAAGGTGTGAATGCTCCCAAGTAACACCTAAACAGGAAGCCTCCTAAAAAGCTAACTTAAAGCAAGAATTTTGGGCAGGTGAAGCTTCATGGCACCATTTTGTAAGCAATTCTGCATGGCACTTGCAAAATGCCCCTTTTTTCATTTGGCCACAGTGACATGCCCACACTGACGTGACTGCATGATTCAGGATTTAAAGAACAATATCCTCGGCTAGATATGACCAACCTTTCTACACGCAGGTTTAAACACATCACGGAGGACAATACAGGTGGCTAGCAATTCACATATTTTTATCTGAGCAAAATGCGACATTGCACATTGTTGGGTACTGTAAAAAAACTTGTTAGCCACTATCAGATAAATAGGTTAATGATGAGAGAAAGTAGGATAACGAGACTTCAAACAATACTTAGTTCCTATACACAGAGTTAGATAATACACTTAGTTCTTATATACTATGGTATCATAGTACTATTCATCAAGAGATGTCATATGACTCAAAGTTGTCATTACCCTCCTTTTACAACAGCTGCTCTCAGGAGAGTCTGGCTAAGAATGACACAGGACTCTTGACTCAGATTGTCCTGATTCTTTTTACTTTAAATTATAACATTAATGTTATTAATGTTACATTATGTTAGTGTGATTATTTGTACTTAATTTCCTTCTGAGTTTTTTCTTTAATAGTGATATAATTTGAACCGACATAGTAACGTGCTTTTCATATACTTCAGTTGAAATTGTGCCTAAGGGCAGTGAAATTCTCATCCATAAGCTGCGTAACGAAAAAAACTCTGTCACTCAGAAGCCAAACACCTGCTAGATCTAGTGGCAGATCCAGATTTTTAAGAGAATTCCTGTTGCATAATTAAAAGAAAGAGGGGAAATGTGTGGGGCAATGGTATGGTATTAAAACCACGGCACTTGGGGCAAGGGGGGAAAGAATCCTAAACCATCATATACTTCGGAGCTAAATACTGAAGATCCCTGACATTAAAGATGTTCACAAGTGCAATTATAAATACAGACTTCTGTAACGTGGGGAAGGCTGAGTGACTCTATCATATATTGCAGAGTATTGCCATGCCTTTCATTGCTAATGACAAGGAGTTTCCTCCCTGCCCTCAATTTCAGTACATCTGCTTTTGATTCAGGTGGCAGGGAAAAACTGGCAAGAATTCAGCCCCCAAAAAGCCTGCCCTAGCACTAGTAATTTTTCTTCATTGCATACTGTATATGCAAAGTTGTCATCAGCAACAGCATGGTGTTTATCACGAACCAAACAAGTAGATGAAATGTATGGAATTGCTCTGCCACTGTAAACGACTACAAATTCTCATAACAGAAATAGACCTCGAAATAGGCAAACTCTCAGCCACCAAAACTGGAATAATTTCTGAAAAAGAAAAGACATCTTTGATGCAACTATTTTGAAGATCGAACAGCCAAAAACTCAAATAGGAGAACCAAAAGAGCATGAAACTATAGAACTTAGCCAGATTAGGAAGATAGAAAATTTCTGACAATCTACGTCTACCATCACAAAACATGTCAATGAACGAGACCCTCAGAGAGTCCTGTAAATACCATATAAACAGGTATAATCCAGTAATACAAAGAATTAGGTGGCAAGATTCCTCTTCAGAGATGAGTCAAATCAGTTTACTGTAGGAGATCTAAATATCCCTCTAAAAAAGAATATACTCATGTCACACACACAAAGGTCACTCAGCTATACTAAAATAACTAAAACTAAAGTGACACAAGACACAAGAACAATCTTTATTGATCAGCAGTGTTTGCCGACCTACTTCAGTGACTTCCACAAGGAATAAATACACATAGATAAGGCTGTGTAAAGGCTTGTGCATATACAGATTAATGGAATGAAACGGCCCAAGTAAATGGAGAACTGACCTCAGTGGCGCCAGAACTTCTCTTGTGGGTTCCAAAGGCACTAACATGACCTGCACAACACCGGCCACAGAACTGTGTACGGAAATTTCTGCAGCAAGTTCACCACTTTTTTTTTTAGAATAGGAAACATTTTCTGTAAGGTTCAGTTTAGAGTGTACCAGGGAAAAGGAAATATACCTAATATATACATTATGCACACATTTATTTATCTTCATTGCTAAAACTGTACATTTTTGCTCTGATTTTGCCTAGCTTGTAATCTAGGCCTTTGGATGGGCTTGTAGGGTTTTTCTGTGCTATATTACGCTGTCCCTTATCAGAAATAATTTTCTCCCTTTTCCTCAAACAAGATGGGAAAGGTAGTGTGTGGTGGCCTAACAGCACCCACAAAAGGCAAACACAATTATAAACACACTGCTAGTACTGCTGTCCCAGTAGGAACAGGAGAGCTTGGGCTAACACTTCTTCATCCACCTTTTTCAGGAGAGCGCTGAGTGTGCCTCCTACCATCTCGTCAACGTATCTTCAAAGAAGGGCCAGGAGGATGTCCCAAAATTCTAAAGACAGATCACTCTGAATAAGAGCATAAATAAAATGGTTCTCCTCCCTGTTACCCGTAGCCAATGAATCCTTTCTCACCCAGAAGAAATTAGACTGTAGAGACTGCCACAGCCAGATGTTCATTCTCAGGCTAACTTATGATTTACAACAGCTCAGAACATGAATGTGTCTAACACATGGTGAGGAAAACATGATTTTTCCACTGTTAGTTTTCCACCACTTCTGATAATTTTAGTGATATTAACCCAGTTCTTCATCCACTCTTCTGTCACCATCGCAGTAAGTCCCTTTGCAGGGTTTACGGACTGAGCAGCCTAGCACATTGACTCGGTCAGGCACATTTTCACAATAAGGAAGCAGTTAAATGGTCATGGCTCTGCTGTAGGAATGTTGGTTTAAGGCTATTAATAAGGCACATGAGGTGAATGCCTTTCAGCCAAGCACCCTCCACATGTGCACACCTGTTTCAGCATAATTTTAAAGAGAAATTCCCGAAAGAAACTGTTCACAGCACACAGCCTCTAAGTCTCAAATGCATTTTTGCAAATACTCTAGAGATTTTAAGCTTCCTGTGCTTTACTGAGGTCAGGAATACTGATACACCAACCACGAGGTAAAGCATGCTACTTCCTAGTAAGCCATTTTTCCCTAAGAAATTATCTTTGTCTTATTAGCATCTCTGTTGTTGTCATCTACCACTTTGAGATTACTGCCACTGACTTCCAGTATCTGATCATTCCCACCTGACCTTCTGCTGCTGAAATGCTTTCCCTGACCCAGGCCCACTGTTCAAACACTGCAACTCACTTCTCCAAGCATGCATCCACAGTTACACATTTAATTTAGCCTCATTTAAATCTCAGCTTAACTATTCCCTCAGTCCAGTGATTCCAGTCTTGGTATCTTTGATCCATCCATTTTCTCATTTCCTCTTTTTTTTTTTTCCCCCCTTTTTCTCTTTTTCTCTTTTTTTTTTTTTTTTTTTTTTTTTTTGGGTGGGTGGGTGGGGGGGCAACAACAAACATGGAGTGCTTGTTCTCCAAGCATACTTTGCCTTTGCCTCTTGCCAGTGAAAGCATCTTGAGCAGGGCAAGGTTTTAACTGTGTTGTATTGAGCCATACACACTGTCCAGCATTAAGAAAGCAAAGGCTGACTAGAAAAAGGTCAATGAGTGAACAAAGAGCAAATAAGGTAAGAGAATAAGATGAAGGACCCCAAAAAAGGCAAAGTTTCCAAATCAGAAAAGACTAAATATGAAAGAGGACCTACCATTAATTCAAAGATTGTCCTTCCTGGTCAAAATTCATCTACTAGCATTAACTGACAGTATTTCACATGAACACTTACAAATAAGCCACTACTTAGATAACCATGCCTTAGCTGTAAAAAAGCAGAGCAATTAAAAGGTCACATGACAGGCACTGCAGGCATCTGCTCACTGACAACTGTTAAGACTAATGGTCATTAGTTTAATGACTCTCATTTTTGTTCTTCTACATGATGTGTACAGTAATGCTGGAGGACTGATACCGTGAAGGGGAAAGGGCTCTTACTGAGGTGAGAAAAGATAAACACAGGATCTGCTGCTGGAAAGAATGAAATAAATCCTCTGAATGAACCAGAATTGCTGAAATGTTAAGACACACAGCTGAGCAAGTAAGACATAAAATTAAAATAGAAACTGCTAATTCAGAACAGGATGTCTGCTCTAATCAGGATAGTTTCAACACTACAATTTTATCACCCATCTTCCATGACCAACAAAGAAATTTCATTAAGCAATTTTTAAATGGTGATTACAGAAAGACATTCAATGAACATAACAGAAAAAGGATGACGAATGGAGAACACTGAAGAACATCTGTAATGCAAAGGCAAGACATTGTCTAGTGTTTTGGAATTAAAGTATGATGCCTTCTTAAATGCTCTGCATTTTCTTTTCAAATATTTTAAGCACCAAGTGCCTTCATTGTGACAGATCTCACACATTTTTAAGCCCTTAATGGTCTATATTTCAGATGCAACCAGTAGCAAGTATAAGTGATCAAAACAGGTATCATAGAAGGAACATTGAAAGATAGGCCGTGTGATTATATTCCTTGTCATTCATCTTGTATTCTCATTCGAACAGCTGAAGTTGAGCGAATTGCTTCACTATGTGTGCATTACTCTGGGAACTTGGCTACCATGTCCACAATATGTGATTTGCCAATATATACCACCTGCATACTAAGGGAACGGAAGACCTTCCTGTGGAGGAATATCTTCCCATCCTGTGTGGGTGTACAGAAGCAGATGTGTACGTACAATGGATAGCTCCCAGGACAGACGAATTGAGACATATCATAAGTCATGCATTGCTTTCCAATAATGATTATCTTTCTACGGGAAATTTAACAGAATAATTTTACTCCTTCAGAATACTGCATTGGAGTTTATGATGGCATAGCAGATGGCTAGTAAGATAAACTTACTTTGTTTAGTTGTCTGTTTCCTTCTCTGTTCTAGCAGTTTGAAGACTCTAGCTGTGGACAGTGACAACTTTTCAGCATGTACCTAGTTACTGGCATTTCACAGAATCTACCAGCAATTAAAAATTAGACACACAACCAAACACTAAGCAGAGGCTGTAGTAGAGCTACTGAAAAGCCCTCCTACCTTGACCAATGCAGGAACGGTGGTGGAAGGACTGACTCCTATTGTTGCTGCTGATACAATCAAAACTCTTAATGCATTTGTCTTGCACATAAAATGAGCAATTATCCCTAAGTGACATAGACATCTTTCAGAAGGCAAGTCATTCAGCTTCCCCTGCTTCAAAGTGGAAAGCACCACTGTTTTTCTCAGAAGCAGGACAGCTACTAAGGAACAGCTTTTCAAAAGCAGCTTTTATATACTGAATTCTAAGAGAGTACACATAATCTTGGTTTGTCCACTTGACCTTGTCTTTGGAAAAGCTGTCATGCCTCTTGTAGGACAAGGGATGCTCCACCCACTACTTTTAAAAACAGCAAGGGCAAGGGGAAACGCAGAGTTCCCAATACATGCCTGATTTCTAACCAAAGGCGCAAAATCACCTATTCTTGCATATCTAGCAGCTTCTCTTACTGCTACCATTTGCACGTAAGGCTAAACAGAATTCCTGACAGCATAGTTTAATTTTAAAGATTTACAGAAGGGCACTATTCCTACAGAATATTTTTCAATTACTCCTGAGCACTTTTGGATGGATCTGTGGCAATAACCTCCCCTGAATTTTCTTATCCGCAGTCAGCTCTTAGTTTGCCAGTACAAGCTAATGTGAGCTAGGAGGCCAACCCTAACAGCTCAATATCTAAAGCTTTAGCATGGTTCCAGATTCTCATATGTTTGTCTTTAGCATTCTAAGACTTTTCAAAATACAGACAGAATCCAAGAACAATGGACTGTGCAAAGGCAGGGAAATAAATTCATCCGCCCTTTCATTTAATTGCAGAGGATTCCTTTTGCCCTATATATCTGTGAATTCTCAGACTGAAGACAACCATGACACTAGAAACTACTGATGCTAGAACCTGCACAATCTAGTGAATTTGCAAACAGCGGTGTGACATACTGTGCTCTTAATGATTCCGTTGATCTGTTCTTATCCTGCATAATTATATCTCTTCACATTCTCCACTACTTTACAAATTGTAAACCATAAGATAGTCTCACTCTCACAGTTAAGCCACGCTGAAGTTAACTGTGGCAGTAATCTTATTTTCACTCGCACTTTCTACAGGCCTGGCTTCCTCTGCACTCTATACAGAGTAAAATGTTGTTATATGAAGCCTAAACACTATCCACTTTAAATAACAAGACCCAAATACAAATCTTAACCTGTATATCTCTCTGCAAGTTTGGCTGTACTTGGAATTATCAGTCCAGAACATCTCTATTTCAGAGCCCAGTCCTTTTTGCCAAGAGAGATGTTCTTTTATCCTGATTATAGTGAAAAAAGCCAACTTGCTGGCCTGACTCAGGCTGCAATTATTCTGTGCCTTTATACAAGCTTTTTATAGTTCCTGGTAGAAAGGCTGAAGGGAATCCTACATATCCGCACAAGGCCTGAAATTTGTTGCCCTCTTGCAGAAAACTATCCAAACATGACTGAGATTTGTCCCTTTCCTACACGTTTTTCCTTTCTTAGAGTTAAGATGATGCACACAGCGATTTCCCTCATTTTGTGTTAATCCAGCTTGAATAACAGAGGAATGGGCAGACTGCAAATTGTTCCATAAAAAATGCAACCTATTCCTCAAAAAAGCCTGATAACCTACTTAAACAAAATCCTCAAAGAAGCAACTACGCACTTTAAAAGGAAGTATGGGACAATAATAAAATCTCCAAGTCAAAATGCCTATGCCAAGAAGATTTAATATGGTCTCTAAATCTCAATTTTGATAAAAACCCCAAAACTATTCATTCCTGCCATTTACAAACACAGAATCATTCCAAATTGCCCAAGAGCCATAAGAATCGAAACCAATCACCAGCATTTCACAGATTAATCAAATGCCTCATGCAGACTAGGAAAATACAGGGCTGTGCTGCCCTCCTATTTTTGTTCCTTGAGCATCAAGCCAAAACCTGGTACCTATTCTAAATCAATGTGTTCCATACTACCGCTTCCTGGGAGGCTGGAGGCTGAAAACATGTAGGAAAGGGAGAGCCTTTCTCCCGGTTCTTTACAAGGTATAAAAACTACATTAAAAATTCCAGTAATATAACAGGAAATCTTGCACTTAAATCCTCAAGTCTACTGTGAGTGGACAAATAGAAAAACAAGGTACCCCACTTACATAAATATTCAGCCTACTATTACTAATATTTTTCTCCTCTCATGTATATGAAAAACAGCCAATTTGTACTATTTTCAGAACAATAGTCAAGGAACAAAGGAAGTTATGTACAGCACGTTTTAAACAAAGTCAAAATACAGAAACCAAATTCAACTTCAGTTGAGAAATGTTTTAAAGAAATTAAAGTTAATAGAATAAACCCTTCTCTGTAAATCTCTTCTTATAATTTCCTTTAGTTAAAGATAACAACATATTGGATTTAAGTCCATACATAACATATCAAATGCCTTTTTTTTTTTTTACAGAGGATCTATTCATAGCAGCTTGTATTTGCAACATATGCAGCAAATTATACTATTAAACACTTAATCCTAATAAAGTTTAAGTTTCACCCCTAACAATAAAGCTTGCACAAATCTCGCTATACTTGAAATAGGATTCTAGAAATAACGAATACAAGTCATAGGTAGCTATCACGACAATTAATAATTGAACATTTGAGATGTCAAGTTAGCTGTTTACATCGAAATGTTCTGATGAAATATTAAGAATAATTCTGACATTTTTTCAATTGGTTAAGGTTTATGGCGTTTTTTACTTACGAGACACAGGAAAATAACAGATGGGCAAGAGCCCCGCGATGCAGTTCACACGCCTCCGAAAAACGTGAGATCTCACGTGCCCTCTGTAGCAGCCACGAGGGGACCCGAGAGGCCTTCGCAGCGCCAGCACCTCGCCGAAGCGCCGAGTACCGCAGCAACCCTCACGCGAACCCAGGGGAACAAAAATGACTCCATGGCAGAGACCCGTCCGGTACCAACAGCCCGTACAAACGGCACAGGCTGCTGGGGCAGCCCTCCGGAAAGAGGAATGGATGTAGATGAGCTACACCAGCATTTTAAAAGCTGAACAGAACGAAACAAGTATCACTGAGCAGAACTTAACAAGTATTGGTGCAAATGCCTCCACAAGGAGCAATAACAGTTTCTGAAAGCAAGATCCATTAGAATCAAGCATGTCCCCACCAATCTAAATTCTATTTCAATTCAAGCGCTCTATATATTATGTCTGACCTATCTAATGTTAATTATGCAGCTCTGAACAGGATTTTCTTCTAAGTTGCTTTATTAAAAGAGCCAGTTCCACCACAAAAGATAGATCAGGCGAGCAGGCCTCCATTTTACGAGACCAATCATGCTACTGCAAGCCCCGGTTCAAGAAGGTATTCAGCCTAGCAAGCTACATCACCCTCCAAACATAAAACATCATTCCTCGTTTTTCTTGACCCATGTTCTCATTTAGCCATGCGTGCAAAAAGGTCTGATCGTGTCAACTTTCTCAACTAAAAATAACACAAGGGTAAATTACTGTATATTGTTTCATACAGCAACCCTGTAACTTATATGCAGAGAAGGGTCCTTCGGGAACCTGCAGCTATCTAACACTTAATTCAGACTAAAACGCAACTAAAGACAATCTCAGCTTGCCTGAGACTTTGTTAATGCAACTACATACCATATACATGCATATATTTCAATATAGTATACATACAGGAATAAAGTCTAAAACTTAGCAGTAAGTTGAGCCTTTCAACATTGCACACCACCACCTAAAAGGGGGAATTAAATTCTTTTTCAGGAAATGTTAAATGCTCCTTTTTAAAAAGGTGCTAGCAAAGGCATATACACTTCGACAGGTACTAGGTATAGTCTCCTTTTGATTTAACTTGAAGATGCATATATAATGTCTCAGAATAATATAGATGTCTAACTCTTTCAAAACCCATCAACCTTAGGCACTGAAAATACCACCAAGAATCTGGGTCCTTCATCACAAGGACAGGTTAATGGAACTGGATCTGCCTCATATCACTTGGGGAATCACATTATTATAAAAATCAGTAAACTGCTTAAGTAGCATGGAATAATTTCATGAAGGGGTTCAGAGCAGCCCGATTTTGAGAAGAGCTGGGGAAGAACTAGCAGGTGCAAGGATGGTGTACCAGGAAACTCTTCTCTCAGGAGACGGGATAGAGTTGATGACTCAGGAAACTTGAGTTGCCAACTTTTACAGAGTATATAACCCTAAAACTCTGGGAAAGTGAGTTGGATTATGAAGGTTGGAGAGAGGCCAGCCCACTACTGAAAGATAACTTAATTGAATTTTACCAATTTTATCTGGATGATTACTCTGAAGATGAAGGGCTAGTGCCACTTTTTCATTGCTGATAGTCTTTCCTTCACTTCTCAGCTCCCTTCTTGCACAGATCCGTCTGGAGCTAAGAAAGAACATTAGTGAAAATTCCCCACAAAGGACTGGTTTTGTGCAGCCAGCTAGCCTTTCTCTGCACTTAATACAGCTTTTCTTGAGGAGCTCCTCAGAACTCGGTATCCTTACCCTCAGAGTAAGGCATTCTTGAACAGACTAAGAAAATGTTGAGTGGTAACAGTGGAACCTAAAGGTCGGCTTTAACTATTCTGATTCAGATATGCACATTACTGGTTAATGTTTGCATAATTCATTCACATTTTGTACCAGAGGAATCTCTTACTTCATGAGTTAAATTTTATTCATAGCTGAAGTCTACATTCAAAATAAGACTGGGTTATTATGGAGGTAAAGTCTTATAAAAATTGAAAACTCCCTTTGAAACACATGCTTTCCAGTAAAAGCAGCTAGCAAAATGCAAAACACGGTCAACATTCCAACACCATGATGTCAATTTTCATATGCACAGACAAAATGTTACATGTAGAAATCAATTCTATTTTCCTTATTTATGGTGTGCTTGTGTTTCCCTCTATTTTCATTAGAAGAACTGCACCATGCAGTGGAGAGTGCAACCTCTTCAAAGGTTCAGAGGAATCTTCTGAATACAGTAAACCTGGCAAAAAGTCACATCAATTTTGAACAAGGAAATTTCCATGTTGTGCTTCAGTTCTCCTGAAAAATAGCGTACATGCTCTAAGGACTGGTTTTGATGTTTCCCTCTGCAGTAGTTCAGAGAAATTCCTACCAACAGGGATGGTCTGGAACGCCTGATAAAATGGTCATCAATGATACACAATAAAGTGACATGTGAAAAAATGGAAATCACTTCAAATTTTGCAAAGTTTATAAGCAACAGGCAAATTATCTTCATTATCGCTGATTTTTTTTCCAGAGGGTAAGTACAGCCAATATTCAAGAAAACTAACAGCTGCAGACAGAGCTTTAAATGCCATCTGTCCTTAGCAGTTACAAGACGAGTTGACATTATTGACACCACACAACAGGAAATATAATAACCAACTAGTTAGCACTAATGAAAATCAGCCTCAGTTTGCTTCCTACGGGCAGGTCTTGCTCAGGAAAAACTCCCACTGATGTCTCAGGGAAGGTGCCTGCAGACTTCACTGGCACTGTCAAGTACTGTTGAAGCAGAAAGCCTAAAATTTACAAAACTTGTGGCACCGTAACCTAATGAAGTCCACAGGGCTCCCCAGCCTGGATCTTTCTCAGGACTGAGGTTTTATAGTGCCTAGGCTGAGAGTCGTCATACTACCACTGAATCGATGTGAACTTTGGCAGACAAGGAATGATGGGACACTCCTATAGTGCAGTTGAAGAGGACAAGGTCTTTTCTTCACAGTTCCTAAAGACTGGTCTTAACATTTGAAACAATAAAAAAGAAAGTCTACAATTCCTACACTTTCTCCATTTCTAAACAGTGGCTTATGTGGCATATGACAGATGGCTCAGAGGTCTAAATTCAGCAAGAAAAATAAGCAATTATAAACAAATACATCATTGGTGTTTGCTAAGGACATAATTCAAGAAAGTTCAAAAGATCAGAACAAGACCCACATGTTCTGTTTCCCAGCTAAGGTCCTTCTCAAGATGGTTATCTACAGGAAGAAATTTTCTCCAAGAAAAGCTTAGTGTTCCCAGTACATCTCGGTTGCCCTTGGAGAAACCGTGCAAGTTTTTTTTAGAAACATTAAAATTCAGGTCAAATAAAAATTAAAAATATACAGACAACTTTCCCTTTCAAAGTAACACTGCTGTTTAAGACTAGGTAAAGATTTAAAAGGTTGCAAGTTAAGAACAGGTGATGCTAACAGGATATTTGAAAGGCCCTTGAGACTTGCAACATTAAGTAAAATGTATTTGCCTACTGATCTAATTGCTTACTAATTTTCAAATCTATTCCCACTGGATAAGTAATGGCATTTTAAGCCTAGCTCCTGGCATTAAAAATACATTTATAGTTTCCTCTTAGTTGAAGATAAACAGCTGCATGGTAAAAACCCATACATTAAGATGGCATTCTGGAGGTTTTCGTATAGTTTTAACCAATCTATTGTGTTCTAAATTTAACTGAAAGAGGTAAGACAAGGAAATGGGAAAAGCATTTGGGTGCGCAGTTTCACACTGGGGTGAAGGCAAGTGCTCACTCATGCAGGGAAAATCTCTGGAATATTTGTGTCTTACAGAAGGACCAATGGCATAATGAAAGTGGAATTCAAGCCAAGCCTTATTTAGTAAAACATCAGAAAGTCATTTCTCTATTTATCTTGCTCAAGAAAATACTAGTGTTTGTTTAAAAACAAGAAACTACACCAGCAATTAAGCAAGATGACCCAAATTTCCTTGCATACTTTAAAAATAATTCCAAAACTTTAAAATCTGAAAACGCACCAGAAACATAATAAAAACTTTTATGAAGAAAAAATTTAATTAAAATGTTCCAAAAATAAAAAATATTCCAGGCAGACACAAAGATGCTCAGAATGTAGGCACCTACACATTTTGAGCAAGTTCTCATGCATCCAGGACATACCTCCAGACACACTTGGAGTTTGGAGAATATATTTCTTTACTGTTAGTTTTTAAATGAGTCACACGTGACAGTAGGTCTAGGATTTATTCTAACTTCTCATTCAATGATCCTCAAGTGTAGTCCCAAGGAACATCAAAATAACATAAGAACAGCTGAACTGGTTCAGACCAGGAATCCCTCTAGCTCATCAGCTTCCAACAGTAGCCATATCTGGACACCCAAAGACCATGTCTGGAGGAAGTATGTACAATACTTCCCTGGGATGCTTTCCTGGAGGAAGTATGTACAATACTTCCCTAGGATGCTTTCCTGGACTCACCTTAGTGAGTCTTAGCCTGCTGTGGTTTGTCTGTTTAGCAGTATTTGGTAGAGCTTCCCAGTACTCATCCTGCCTCCCCTGTAACCATCTAGTAAAAAAACCTATGGCAGTGTGTGCCAAAAATCATTACATGGAGGACAACCACCTGTTATTGTTTTGAATCTGTCTCCTAGTCGTTTTATTTAACAGCACTCTGTTCTTATGCTGGAAGAAATAGTTTACCACCTGATCCCTGCCTAGCCTTTCCACCCCATTCATAAAGGGATCGGAACTGTAGACAGTATCCAAGTGTGGGCAAACCAGGAATTCATACAGGGAAAGGTTAATACTCTTTACTTTGTTTTATACCTTCCCTTCATAGCATTTCCTGCCATGCAATTTGCACTGTTAACTGCTGCCAAGCTCTGAGCTTGGCTGTTCCATGAAGAGTTACCTGAGAATCACCAGTCTATTACTGGTTAAAATACACTAAAATTAAATACACTAAAATTAAATACACTAAAATTAAATACACTATTAAGTGTAATTGCTAGTCACAGAAAGCATCTTATATTCATACAAAGTTATAAAATCAGGCCACAAAAACAGAGCCTGTTCAAGCAGTCTTATCAGTTAGCGGCATTAGTAAAATCCCCACATACCACACGCATGCACAACACCTCTCTCCAGTGATAGATGTATTCCCTCTTCTGCTTTCTAACAAAAACATTGATGAGATCAGCTGGAAGAATAAGTAATATGTTGGATGTACCTGGCAGTTTCCAACTAGAACATCATCTACCAAGCAGGCAATACTCAAGACACTACTATGCTATTGTTTTTTTCAGCCAACATCCATGTTAGTCAACCAGGGAACAGCTTAAAACTATTTGGAGACTCAAGAAAACAAAACACTAAATGAGTAATGAGACCTTGAAAACATCTAATAAAGGGAGACTCTCAGGAGAGGAAGCCAAATCATGTTTTAGCATATTTCATTGGTTATACATCCACAGTGAGCGCTGCGCATGTTCAGCCTTCTGCTTCTACACCGCTGCTACACCCAACCAGAGGCTGCAGTAGCTGGGAAAGCAGGGGAACCTCCCACCAGAAGATGCAAATCTGAATGTATCTGAACCAGTACTTGCATTGTCCTTTCACGTTTCTCCATACCAGTAGATGGCCTGGAGCAGTCACATATATAACACATATATAAGCAGGAAAATTGAACAAAAAGGGAGGGGGGGATCCAGTTAATTTCTTGCTGAATCAGTCAGCTGGGAATAACGCCAGTCTCTGCAACCTTCTCAGAGCTTCTGCAAGGTGCAGGCCAGGAAACATTTATTGCCAGAGTTTGAGAACACACAGTTCCTTACTCTTCACATTCTGTGGCAGTGCAGGTGTGCCCATGTCATCTTGCTTCTATGATATTAAAAGGCAATACATCAGGCAGCTAAGACTCTCTTCTCTACGTCTGCATTTACTGTGGAGTGAGCCTTTACAGGTCCTTTCACACTTACACACTATAAACTATACCCTGTTCTGCTTGCACGCCCAAGAGACTGTATCCTATAAATTTTAAGCAGCTTTGATTTTTGGCAAAGGACCTGATGACAGAAAAAACATTACATAAATACAGAAATACATGTTTCCACATATAAACAAATGCTCCACTTACTTAATGCTACAAAACAGCATCATTAACCAGTTGGGACCTCCCACCGTGACACAAATGACAACAGTTAGCATACAACAACAATCTAGTAATTGCAATCATAAATGCATTTTTAATATCGTTTCACAATTTAGTCGAGCTGACTTGCATTCACTGTGTTTCTAATGGATCCAGAAGCATGACAAACTGACAATTCTTGGAAACCACATTTCTCAAAACAGACTGAGAATACTGTTTTCATTTTCTCTCCATAATGATGTTAAAGCTAATAAATATAAAATTAGAAACAGAAATAACATTATTTCTAAACAATTTTTGTAATACGCTGTCTGAAAGGGATATATTAGGCCAAGTTTTCAAAAACTGCCCTCCTTTTATAAACATGTGATTCTTGTACTTGCACTTCAAGTATTATCAAATATCTACACACCCAGGTGCTAGAATTTACACTCCAGAAACCTATTCTTTCAAAAGAGTTTTAAGGGTGAAAGTTTTGGTTTAATTAGCTAAATATGATGAAAATGCTTAGCCAGACTTTTGGAAGTGCCTAAGGCACCTAATGCCTGGTTCCCATCGGATTAACTGACATTTACCTTGTTACTTGTTTCAAAAAATCCAGCTAAGCACCTACCAATACAGCTAAGTACTTAACAGTATTTGTGTTTAACTTGTCTCAAGTCTTACAGAAAGTCATCAAAACAAGGGCTCCACATCACACAGACCCTTCTGAAAATGCTGCTATATCTGCATGAAGTTTAGCACCCTTGCGTAGCTGACGGTCATCAAAAAGCAAGTTCGTAGAACTGTACTTCCTCCTAGAAGTTGGAGTGAGGCCATTTTGAAAATCTGACCCTTGAATTAAGAGCACTTGATAGTCTACATACTTCAGCTAATATCAAGAGAAGTTCTCCTCTTATGGGAAAGTTACATACATGCTTTCAAAACCTAAAGGAATTATTTATCTACCAGTGACAACAAAGCGAGTGCAGAGGGCATATCAGAACTGCAGTGCTATACGGTTCCTGTGTGGGTCTTAGCTGTCTCTCCAGAGTTGCCATGGCTATATCCAATGTTCATTCTGGAATGTTATGCTCCAGCAACCTGTACTTCAAAAAACAAACCCACTCTTTCACCATGCACAAACTCTCTCTGTTTTACGGAGATTTTGCATAATGAGAATTACACTGGAATTGTTCACGTAAGACTGGGTTGGACTGTACGCAGCCACAAGACTTTATCATTGGTATTATCAACTATATAAAATCTTAACAACACACTGTCTTAACAGTAAAATACATTTGCACAATATGATTTAACTCATGCCCAAAGATTTCTTGCATAGCCTTACAATACAAACAAGTATAGAGGCACAATTATAAATCTGCTCCTGCTATTACTGAAATTAATATATCTTACTGCTTAATTGCAAGTCACATTATATTTGGTGTTTTCTTAAACCCCAGCTCCTGGATTCAGGTGAGCATAGAGAACTATTTTAAGAAAAGCTTCAAGCCCCAAAATTGCAGGTAAAGACATAAATATATTAACCTTACAGGTTCTAGAAGTAAAAGCAAATAAAAAGGACTCAGGTTTTAAAACATATGTTCTTTTGAAGCCAAACTCATGATTTTGGATGGCCAAATCATGATTTCTGAACAAACAGTAAAAGGGCTTTAATATCAGTACAATCAGTCATGTACATTTTCCGTGATGCAAAGGCAGGAATGGAGTTTGGCGCACTGTGAGAAACCAGCACCTCAGTGCTCTTTATGCCCCAATTTGGTAAGGAACATGAAGGATCCAGCTACATCAAGCAGACATGAATGAGTAATTATCAATGACTAAGCATTCAAGTAATCTGGTAAAACCAGAGATCATCCTAGGCCTATTCCTTCGTTTCTTCACTACTTTTTCAAGATAAATTAGAAGCCAGTGGCTGTTGTGAAAGATTATTCCTACACTTGAAGCTTCTCAAAGTGTTTGACACTTGGATATCTAGTTTTGGAACCATCAATTTGCAGCTCTATACACAACTGATATAAGAATCTCTGCCCAATTTTTAGTGTAACCTCATCAGAAATTATCACAATGAGCACCAATCCCCATGTCCAAAAAGATACGGAATTCGAAATCTGGCTGGATAATGAGACTAAACCACCTTTGCCGCATTGGAATGAATGGGTTTGGACCATACTTTAGCTGATTTTCTTTGCTGTATCACTGCAAGTGTCACTCATAATCACTCTGATCAAAATATTTACTGAGAAAATGAAAAACAAATAAATCAGACAGTAAAAGGACCCCTTCACTGATATCATCTGTACTTTTGGTCATGTCCCATAGTTGATTTGTATTTTAAAATGTACTTCTAAAAAACTTAAGTATTCATAAATAGTTTGTGTCTCAAGTCACAAGACAGGTTCATCACAATATTTCTGGCAATTCAACTCTTTGGATTGTAAATTGGGGGTAACAGCAGTTCAGATCCTGTGAGCACTGGCTGAGCAATCATTAGTCATAAATTCAAAGCAAGTTCAGAAACTTACACAAGCGTTCTGGTAATGCTGTCACCGAGTTACAGCATTGTCAATAGCAATGAATATTTTAAGTCAGAACACTTCTACAGAGTCTCAAATGTGCTATTTGTCCGTAGTACAGGCATTTCAATCTTCAAACCAAGAATAAAACCACAGGCCTATTGAGGCTGATGGCAAAATTCCAGATGGGTGCAGAATTGCAACTTGCCTACAAAAAAGTGAAACTGCTTCAGATTTAACTCTGGACTTGCAAATCTCATCCTGATATTTTTGATTAAAGTTACTGGAGATTTAAGAATCCTTACTGTTGTATGGCATGTAGATCATAACGTGTTTTGTGAACATTGGTGTGCAATACATTCAGTGACTGTAAAACAATATTCCAAAGGTTTTCCACAAAGATGGTCTCCAAGTCCGCTATGTCACATAATGGACATCAGATTTTTGGCCTTGCAAAACTCAACCTTAAAGAAATTTACTACGTTGGTAGTTTTTGGCAGATTGGTTATCGCAGAATCATTTTGAATAAGATAATGTTTTCAGCATGTATATCCTTTACATCCAAAATATCACAGATAGTTAGAAAAAAAACATAACACAGGCAGGGATTGCAGAAACGTAAATCATGGGAGCAACCAACAGTTTATTCAATGAATATGTGACCTATGAAACTTTCCCTTCCACAGAAACCCTAAGCTAATGCTTCCTGAATATCCAGACATGCTGTCTTTGCTGTTATTCCCTCCACGGGCATTAGCAACCCCATGGTCTTTGGGGGTGAAACAAACTGACTTGTAGACTGTAGGAACCTAGAAAATACCAGCATATTCCCAATTTGAAAACAACACATCAGAGAATGAACCTAAAATGAAACCATGTGTAAAATTCTTGACGACATATTTGTCTATATGAATCTGCTAGCCGTCATTTCTTGCTGCCATTAATCCATTAGTAAATGTATGCAGATATACAGTCTTACACACATTTCATACCAAATATAACAGCATCTAGCTGAACAGTGTAATAAAATGTTATCACAAGGTTAAGAAAGTTAGTTGCCTGGCTGAACATCCTGCCTTTTCAATTACCAATATGGAGCCCTATATACTCAAGAGATCACTTACAAACAGCAAAATTGGATTTGGATATTTCTATTTTGTTTATTAGCTTAACCATCTCCTAAAATCTGTGGTATCGATAGCTCACCTGCTACCATGTGAGAAAAGTGAGGCACCTTTTACACCATATTTAGCAGTAAATACACATTAATAGTTACATTCAAGCCCAAGGATATAGTTAATGTTCACAAATACATATAGTCTGTGGAATACATTAACTTCTTCAGATAGATTCACCACTCTAAATCTTTAGAAACAACTAATTATTCCATGATGCTGCTACCATTTGGCAGTGGGGTTTCTTTGTTTGCTTTTCAGAAAAACTTACAGGCATTATTTACTTGGATTACCATTGGCTTTAGACTAATGCAGTTCCATTAACCTCATTTATATTGGCACATATCAGAAAAAGTATGCTTCATGGCTGAAAAAGGCTCTATGTCTGCAAAAGAACACAGCCAAGGCTAGCCCATAAGTCATCTCCTCCCGAGTCATTTATGCCACTGCTCCTGGTCACAGAACAGATTTAACAAACAGGCAGCTCATCAATGCTCAGTGCTAAACAATTCACTGGGTTATCCTATGAAATCTACCTTACCTACTAGTATAGCGACTAATCTGCCCTTTACAAAATTTTTGTCAAACTTGAGATGCTGCATACCTGTAAGGGCAGAGTTCCACTCGGAACCTAGCTAAACACCATGCTGTGCTTGTTACCATGCTATGAAGAATCAGAAAGAGCTCCTATTACCAAAGTTAACTGATTTCTTCTCAGGAACAGCTACCTCTTTTTCACAACTTCTCATATTAAAGTTTTCTTTGCGTTACATTCATACCACATTTCCACCACATTCTTTTTAAATGGTCATTATTTTATTCTGTACCTGCCTCAAACAGGATGAAATTAATCAGTTACACATAAGTGACATGACATAGACTTGTGACCTTGCCCAGCATCCAATTGTTTCTAATTGATTAGCTCCAGACATAAGCACTTTAATAGCCAAAAACAACACAAGTGGAAGCTATGGTACAATATTAGGGTAGAATGACTGTGTGTGGTCCACATAGTATGGCCCCAAGCAACCAATTAAAGAATTAATGGTTATTGGATACCAAAAATGTTATGTTAAATAATATAAAATATCTTTAATGTGCCTAAAATTGTGATAAAACACCTAAAACTTAGGAGCAGAAGGGCCTCCTACAAGATTGGGGTTAAGTGCTAATGACTCAAATATGCCAAATAGATTAGAATATTGTAAAGGGCAATCAAGACCAAAAAATTTAACCTGGATTGAAATGTTCATAAAGCTACTCACAATAGCCTATTGATTACTACAATGTGTTTGGGCTGGTTTTATTATAAAGAGACAAGCGAAGCTATGCCAAAGCATTCATGGAAGAAGACGAAACTATGCCACTATTGGTTCCAGTTCTAGAAGAAGAAAAATATGAAAGAAAAAAATACAAGAAAAATATTCTAAAAGAAAAAAAAAAAGTTCTTCATAACCAAAAGGCCCAAACGCAGAGTTGACATCTCCCTTCTCTGAACTTCTATCCTCATCTCAAACAGAACTATTAAGTGAACTTTACATACTACTTTGAGTGTTTTACAGGGCTGGTTATTACAGCATCACGCAACGGCTTGCACACAAAAATACAAGCTGAACAGGCACAGCAAATCAGTAACTATTTGTTCTTGCATAAGAAATACACAAGTAAAGAATCAGAAGATCCAACTGTTGCCCTATCTGCTTGGACATGCACTGAATGCACTCAATTTTACTGCACAATTAATATAAATATAATAATTTTTACTTTAATGGCGAGTCCTTTACTCAAGTAACCCGTGTACTTTAATGACTAGCTGCAACCATAATACAGATACAGGAGGTGTTCATTAACAGGCAGCTGCCAAATGACTCACAGCACACAGTGCACTCAGCAGTGCTATTGAGCGTGGGTTAGAGCCCCATTCCCGCTAGCTTAAACCTCAAAGTCCACCCTAAATTGATCATAGCTTACTCAGGTCTCTAGTACAGTCTCCTCAGTTCTTCATACTCCTTTCCAATTTACTTTTGCCTGCTGTATTATCCTTTGATTCAAAAGGCTTCAGGATGTACATTTATCTTGTCCAGCACACCAGGCTCCGGTTTGAAACCACCATTTCTCAGCATTGCAATAGTACAAACAGTACACAACAGTATTACAGTAACCAGCATCACTGATTTTATTTAAAACCAAGATTTTACTTTTTTAGTCAAAAACCACTACAATACTTCAAAAAATGATGCTATTTATTTAAAAAAATACTCTTCAGTTTTAGCTGTCCTTTTGTAAGGATATCGATTTGGGTGTATTTAAGACCAAAGAATCCTTGAAACATTCTGTACTGTGGGAACTATCAGTATAGAGAATGACACACTATAACAACATCTCTGCCACATGCCAGCACACCATATTTCTTGAAATACTCACTTCTTGGAACTGATTAGGCTCATGTGTCAGGCAATAGATCAGTTGGCAGCTATGGTTTTCCTCCATGGTTCCTGTATTCATTGAATACTTGAAGGAAAGACCTTTTTGGACCACCTTCCCCCTCGACATCGACTTCCAAGTGCTTTAGATGTTTCTACCCAGGTACTTATATAATCCTTGTCACTTACAGTATCTTAACATTTATCAGGTGCTAAACCTCCTGGGGGCAAGAGCAGCTGTGCTGCCTAGAAAGACCCATGGCATTACACACTTGGCAAGATCTCCCTTTGGTCCCCATATAGTAAAGTCAGGTACAATATTACCAGGAAGGGAGAGTATATTAATTTCCCCACGTCTTTGAAATTCAGTTCAGCGAAAGGAAAACCTCCTCATCAGGAGCCTTTTATTTACAGGGCAGTTCCTACAGCAGCTTTCTGTGTAAAAAACAGTAATTCAAAGTGTGCCCCAGGATCATCTGAGAAAGGACCAGGCATGAGAATAGCAACAAGTTCATTACCTACCTGTAGGTGTGCACAGACAGTGATAGCAAGCCAAGTGATCTCCCAGGAGAGCCCTGTGGCTTTAGGGCTGGCCATCCTTGTGTCTTGGGGCTCTGCTGAGAGAAATTGTTTCAAGTTACAAACAAAATAAAGTGGGCTCCGCCAAAATTTCAATGACTAAAGCAAACTGGGCAAAAGCATGGAACTGGCCTTTGGAAGAAATGCAATGCAAACACCGGAGTTCTGTGCTGGCCAGAGGAGCAGACGCGCAGCACATGCCATGAGCACAGCCTGCAGGGCGAGGTAGTTCTAATTAGGGAACAGAAACGGGGGTAAATGAAAGGTTTGGGGCAGCTGGCAATAATGGCCAAATTTGATTATCTCCCAATCAGGAGGATTTATCAAATTGGGAACCCCTCCCACCTCGATCTCCAGAAAGCAAAATCCAAGAAGCATGGGATTTCTGATGTACTGTTCCAGCACTTTCACCCACTCAAAGTGAGAGCCCAGCCCCAGGACTTCAGCAGTCATTTGCACTGCCTTTGAAAGCTGTGATCATAACAGCTCAGAGACCAAGCAATCAGGGCAGAGGGAAAAAAAAAAAAAAAAAATCCATGAGTTTAGTGATCATCACCATTACATGGCCAACACAAAACTGTCAGTCACTTTTACTAAAAACTTCGATTTAAAATTGACAACAACAAAAAAAGTCATGTAATAGCGCTGCTAATTCCTAGTGTCCATGCATCTTTTTGCCTCAGACATACTAGTCCCACACACCCCTAATACATATGCACACAAACGGCCCTCCCTCTCCTCTTCCCAGCCACCACCCCACTATTTTGCAAAGCTCTTCTTCAGAAAGAGTTCTCCTTTCCAAAAGGTCAGATATCCCAAAGGAAAACCATCTATCCAAATAGTTCTTGCACCTGTCAACTAAACATAATTAAGATTCCTTACAGAAAGAATTGTTTTATTCACTCCCTCCAAATAAACTTTAAAAGTTCGTCTCTCTCCCAAAACCTTCAGCACTCCTGGATGCTTTTGTCATTCAAAAGTTTCAGTCAGCTATGGCAGTAAGAGAAGGAAGATTCTCCCCCCGCCAAGCGCTG
>NW_010513219.1:0-316 GCF_000687285.1 Phaethon lepturus
TCCTGGGGCTGTGTGCCTGACAAGATGGATGGAGGGTATATGTTCTCTCAAGTGCATATACAAATTCTAGGGAAATTAATGGAAGATTGCAGTATCAATAATTTGAATGAAAAAATTAGAATGTCATCTTTAAAAGGCCTACTCGCTTGTGCGTAATTCCAGCTTCCTAATGAGCTATTAAAGATTTATGATCTTTTTACCTCTGGCTTCAAAAGCAGATTTTTATTAAAAAATCGTTTCCGTTTAACACTCTCGCACAACTTGATGCTTTAGTGCCGAGGAGTGGGAAGCCGTGGGAGAAGCAGGGGGGCTGCTC
>NW_010513219.1:380-7816 GCF_000687285.1 Phaethon lepturus
GGGCTTCTGTGGGGCTGCGGCGGCTCGGAAAGAGACACCCCGGCCGGGCTGGCCGGCAGCTCCACTGGCTGCACCCCTCGCCCGGAGCCAGGCGAGGCCCTTGCAAAGCGCAGGGGTGAGGTTTTTCGGTGAGGGGCTGAGAAGGAACCACCGCCGACTCCCTGCTCTGCCCTTTTGCAAGCAGCTGGCCTGCCCGCAGCCCGGGGGTGAGCAGGGAAGCACCCCCATGCCTTGCTCCTCCTCATCACTAGGTCGTGGACCAGCCGGGTGGTGGAGGGGAGCACTGGTTCAAGTGGGTGATCTTTCGGGTGGCCGTCATCATTGTCACCGCCTGGATTTCGTGCTTGCTGGGTTAAATAAATGATGTGTCCTGGCTACAGCCTGTGGCTGCGTGCTCATGAGGTCCCACCTGCAGTCCCAGCTGGAAAGCGGTACCAGAGGCCAGTCAGAGCTAGCGACAGTGCATGGCAGGGGCTTTGTGAAATATGATTTTTTTTAAAGATGCTATGCTTCGCAGGAAGGTAAGCCACAGCGATAAACTCATACAGGTTAAAAATTACAAGTTTTGATGTTTGGACAGATATAGTAAAAAACAAATTTACATGTATGAAAACATATATGGCAATTATATATGACAAAATGTATGATTATGTATACCTAATATTTGTATAAAATAGATAAATTATTTAAAATAATCCTCACAGTATGATTTGTTAGGGTTATTTTTCAGCTGGACCAGTTCTGTGGTCCTGTCAATCATACGTCCCCATGAGCTGTTGTATGGACTCAGTGGAGAAGATTGCATGGGGATAGAAACGTGTCCCCGCGTGTGACAAGGGCCAGGCCCTGCTCAGCTTGGGTTTGCCACTGGCAGCAATGTCCCTGTGACAAGGGCCCGAGAGGTGGCACAGGGCTGATGCTGCGAAGTGGTCTCAGTTCTTAGCCCTGATCCCTAAAACTTTCCTTTTCCAGCTTACTGGAAGTGCGATTTGTAAAGAGAACTGGTCAGCCAACGCTGTTACGTGTCATCACCATGCGCAATGTACAGCTGCCCGCGTCTCCTGGATGCCAGCAGCTGCTAAAATTACACTTGGGCTCCAATAACTGGCCTAGGGATGCTGCTAGACAGTTGGCAGGGATCCTGCTCGCCTCTAGCTTCACGAGAAGCCATAGAGAGCTCATCTCGGTGTGTTGGCGCCGCGTCCTGCTCATGTTGTCTTAGAGGGTGCCATGTTGTCGCATGTACGGCGGTTGGAAGGAAGAAACATCCTTCTCCTCTCAGATGCTTTCTCCTTTTTTTTTTTTTCCCCCCAGTTTAAGCCCAGGCTAATTTTTTTGTTATGAAATGTCGCTGTGACGATGCCAGAGCCTACAATCCAGTAGCCAGCGGCAGCCACTTCTTGCACTCGGAGTCAGAGCAGGAGGCTGCGTGAGTGGATGCCTAGAGAGAAGTTGAAATGCGATAGCTATTTGCAGAGATTGATTCACTGAAGTGCCTCAGTAAGCAGTAATTTAGAGACACAGGAGTCTCACATTTTGTAACCATTATGGTTTAAGAAGATGATAGAAGGTTCCCTCCCCCCCTTCCTTCAACCACCATATTAGTCTTCTATTCTGTTAAAACTATGATATTTTTCATTTTCAGAGGCTTCCTACTGGTGCCTGCAATCACACTGAACCCCAAGACAGCACATCATGGATTTTTCAAGAATCCTCTCTCTGGAGACAAGCAAGGCCAACAAACCCAAACAGATGACTGTGTGCTTTACTCACTCACACGGCTGTTTCTGCTCGGCTTGTGCCAGCAGCCTGCTCCAGGCTCCAGCGTCAAGCAACACCGGCAGGCTGAGGCCACGCGAGAAGGCAGCATGGTGCAGAAAAACTGACGCTCGGACAAGTTCTCACAGCATCTGGAGGTTCAAGCTGCTTGTGTCAGGGTGAAGCTTGTTCCCCTTCAACTCTGGGTAGAGGCAGCCACTAAGGCAGCAAAGGAGTGTGAAACGCTGGCCTCCTGCTCGCAGGGAGCCTTTTGGGTTCAAGTGGTTTTTTTGCATGTGGTGATGTGCAGGTATGAATCATGACCCTACTCAACCCTGAAATAGGAGGCTGTATCCTGGAGGTCAACGTTACCCTGTTTTCCCAGAAGTCTATTATTTCTGACAAGTTTGATGCATGGACAAAAGCCCCCCGAAGCCTTTCTGAGCCTTCCAAGACCATTGCCTGCATATGCTAGAAAGAGAGAGGCAAATATTTTGTCTTAGCAGCCTGCTGTCACATACCTGAGTAGGGGCTGCTCAGCAAAATCTTTGCTCCTGATACCTCTTAAAGGACATTAGGGTTAGCCTGATCCCTTCATCTTTTGTCTGGAGAGTACAAAGAAGCTAAAGGCATAATGAAATATTCTCCTACATACACGAGCTGTCTGTGTAAAATACTTATTATGCTGTGATACCTGGTTTGAAATTTGTTTGTATTATTGAAAAGAAAGATACAAATGGTTTGTAACCAAGAAATAAAGCTTTGTAACCAAGATTAATCAAGCACTGACTGAATAATGCTGAAAACACTGTGTAAATCATGCGAAAGCAGGACGATAAATACAGGTTGCCAGAGCGATTACTCCTAAAAGCATTTCCTCCGACTGAAATAAAAGAGCCCTGCAATGCTCTCGGGCGGCAGCCTGGAAACCTGTGGCTGGGGAACATTTCTGCAGGTTGCAAACAGAGCAGGATTTCAGGCGGTGCCGAGACAAACAGGGGAAGTGACCCTCAGCCCACGGAGGCACCCCACACCTGGGCAACACGGACGCCCTCGGGCGGCTTTCAGGGCTGGGAGCTCTGCAAAAGCTGCATTCACGCATCTCCCAGCCGCACGGGAAGGCACGTGGACATATGGAAGATGTCAGGAGTGCTTTTTCATATCTGCCCTTCATTACCAGCGAGGAAAGAAAATCAGTGGTTTGGTAAATAAGGGGATGCCATCAGGAATCTCTAGACCAAAGCAATTCACAGGTGACTTTTAGCTTGTGCTGGCTATGTCTTTCCTCTCTTTTCCTCACTCTGATGTGAAACTTGGCAGCTACACGGGTGACACTGATAGTGCACAGACTAGTTGTGGCTTCAACTTTGAATTACCATTTAAACCTCTGCTGGCACTATGCATGGGATTTGACGAGAGGTATTAGCAAGTCGCTAGTGAAAATAGCAGTCTCCAGATTAATAAAACTGCAGTATAGTTTGTTACAATTGCTGGTTTCTGGTCAGAAAAGGCCCACTCAAGATCAAAAAATCAATGCTGCACTGTGACAGGCCAAGGACTGACACACACTGCTAGACCTTACAAGAGGGAATTAATGCCTGATGCTGATACATCCACTTGTCTCTCCATGTTCGTAACCTCCAAAGTCCCCTGCAGTTATTAAGATACAGTGCAATTTTTTTTTTTTAAGTGTGTATTTTAAACTCAAGTGGGTACTATGGGCTTCCTGTGTAATGGATGGATTCCACACGCACGCTTGTCTGTGGAAACATCTGAAGTGTAAAAGGGTCCATTAAATAAACCTCATTATACATCTGTCTGGTTGAATTTATTCAGGCCTTCAGAGAGCAAGAGACATCCTGTACCCCATTTTTCTGAGTTAGAGGATAAAAGGACATGACCAAAAAGGAAAGAAGAAACTTTTCTATGTCAGCATCAACTCCAGTGGAGCTCTCTGGCAGATTTAGGTTTTCATTAACAGAAATCTTATTCTCTGAAGAAAATACATAGGTTTGGGTTTGCCTGTCTTTCCCACTGACATCTCAGCAGGCCAGGCTTTTTTTTTTTATTTTCCAAAAATGGAAATATTTTGCTTGAAAAAAACCTTCATCCGGACTTCTCAATGGGGAAAAAGTCATCTCTCACCCACGTCAGTCATTGCCGGAGAGGGGAGGCTGTCTTGGGTCCCCCTCTCCTGCCCCTCAACCCACTCCGCAGCAGCCAGGGTGGAAAGGACATTGCTGATGCAAACCGCAGAGGCAGCTCAAAGCCCTCACAGCATGGGCAACACCGAATGTCGCTGTGGGGAGGACAAGAGGAAAATCCTGGTCCTTGCAGTAGCACTGTTCAGTACGACCTGGGCTGTGGCTGCTCAGCCGCTCACCGCTTTGCCTGTGCCAAAGGCCGTGCCGGCTGGTCTGGTCTGTGGGATTTGCTAAGAGTGTTTGGTCTAAGCACAAAAAGCAGGCGGTACGAAGGGGTGTGATACCAAAGAGGTGTGCTATCTGATCCTCCTCTCTCCTGCCGGGGAGGTTTACCCCACGCCTGAGCAGGTTGGGATGTATTTGAAACGTATGCATAACATAGCCAGAAGGAAGTCCTGGGGTGCAGGGTCTGGCGTCTGGGGTCTGGGACTTCCTTCTCCAATGCAGCTCAGGAAAGTTCACTTTGTCCCCCAGCGTTAGGCTTGGCTGGAGGAATTTTTTTTTCCCCAAGGAAAACAAACTGCATCACCAGCTTATTAGAAGTGACGGATGGATTACCGGGGAGGCATTTTCTGAAGCTTATTCTTTGAAAGGATCTATTTTCTTTCCAGTCTGCATGAACACATCCCTTTGGCTGCAAAGCCACAAGTGGCAGGCCTGAATTTTGTGTCACCACATTCTGCCATAGCAAGAAAGGAAATTTTTTCCCCTCGTTGTTTTAATGTCATATGATCATGGAAAGATCAGAACCAGCACTCAAGTAAGCCTAGAAACCAGCTTCCCTGCCTCCCTCAAGCCTTCGCTCCATCTGCTGAGCCTTATTTCCAGATCTGTTACAGCTTTTGCCACCTCTCTGGTGCACTCTGAGGTATAGGTAAGTAATACCCATCACTCAGTACCGGGGGTAGAAGCCGGGCGCTACCTCCTTTGTACTGGGTGTCCGGCCCGCTGATCTCCCATGTTTTCCCGTGGCTCTCTGGCGAGGGGTGCCCTGTGGGGTACAAACACACACGCTGGTTTACCTCTCAAAAAGCAGAGAGGCATGGAAATCTGGTATAGCTGAAGGTACCTGCTTTAGTAAAGCTTGTGATATGGTTTGACTCCAGAGATCATCAGCTAAAGCTGGAGAAACCCAGGATTAGTGTGAGAACCGTGGCTGAGGAGGAGCTGTCTCCTGGGGACAGGGAGACGGGGACGGCTGATGGGGGCAGCTGATGGAGGGGGGGTCTGCACCAGAGCAGGGGGTTGGCAGCCATCCCAAAAACTTGCTTTGGACTGACCTTTGAAATGCTTTCACAGCCCCCAGGAGAGACTGCCAGGACAACGGAGGGGGTATTGCACAGGGAAACATCCCAGAAGATTGGGATAAAATTGGGAAATGCAACGTAAAACAAGGAAAATCACCGCCCAGAGGCCATTTTCCCAGTGAGGCCAGGGTGCAGCCCTTGCAGTGTGTGTGTCTGCTGTGCTCACGTGCCCAGGGAGCTGGGCAGCCCTGCAAGCACTGAGGGGAGAGGAGGAGGAGGGGGAGAAGGTGCTTCAGGAGCCTGAACAGGCATTCCCTGGAGAGACCACGATGGAGCTGATAGATACCCACACTGCAGCCACGGAGGACCCTGTGCTGGAGCAGGTGGATATTTCCTGAGGACTGCAGCTTGGGGAGAGCTCACACTGGAGCAGGGCAAGAGTGTGCAGAGGAAAGAGCAACGGAGAGGAGTTGTTATGGACTGACCACAACCCCTATTTCCCAAAATCCCCCTGCACCACTCAGGGTGGGGGGAGAAGACAGAGGAGTTGAGTTTGAAGGAATGAAGTTGAGCCTGGGAAGAAAGTGGGGTTAAGGGGAAGGTGTTTCAATGTTTGTCTTTGTTTCTCATCATCTGACTGTATTTTAATTGGCAATAAATTAAATTAATATTTGCCCATGACAATAAGTGATCTCCCTCTCTTTAGTCTTGTCCCACAAGCTTTTTCATTTTGTCTCCCTGTCCTGTTGAGGAAGGGAATGAGAGAATGGCTGGGTGGGTGTCTGGCAGCCAGCCGAGGTCAACCCACCACGTTCCCTTTCCCCCTTTTTTTTTTTGGTGGAGCTATCGGTTCTTTGGAGGGACAACCAGTTGGCAATGCTGCTGGCAACTGCTTGCCAGGAAGGAGCATGCACGGGCCCTTAAGGGACAAGAGGGTCACTGCTCCTTTTCACCCAGCCTGTAAATGGCTACTCTCTGCCTGGGCTCCCCGTGCTGTGGCTGCCTGGCAGGGCACGCAGCTTCTGCCTGCGCCAGCTGCCAGCGGCGGGCGCTCCTCTGCCTCTCTATCTTTTTGCAAGCGGTCCCTGAAGGTATATTGTCTCTCGCAAGCTGTTTAGTGAAAACTCCACTTTCAGGTGCTCCCTGCTTGCCTAACAGATTTATTAGCCCTCTGTGGGTCTGTCCTCACCCCATCGCACAGTGAGTCATCCTGACGCTGGGATCCGTGAAAGCTATCGCGTGTTGCAGCCCACATGTTTTCCCTGACGTGCTGCCTTTCTTTAGTCGGAGAATTACCTGCTGCTCCTGGGGTAACAGCCTGAGCTCATCGCTACTCAAGTCCTTTTTCTAAAAACTAGAACCAAGCCATGTTAAGGGGGTCTATTTGCTTGAAGGGTACTGTGCTACCCCTCCTACAGGTGAGAGGAACAGGGTGACAGGTACACCACCAGCCGCCCTGCCTGCCACCGGTACTCCAGCAGAGAAGCTCAAGAGGGGGAAAACACCCTTGCCTTGCCGAAAGGAGATTCCCCTTGGCTTTTTTTTTGCAGGCAGAGGTTGCTGTAGGCTCCCTGTAAGGATGGCTCAGGTGCTGCCCGGGTGTTGCCAGTGCAGCCGGGTACCTAGGCTGCCAGCTGTAGCAGAGACGGTAATGTTCACCCCACCCCAGACCTTCCCCTGCTGCACAATGGGTGAAGACTCATCTCCTGTGCCAGTACTTTCTCTTAAGGGCGGCACAGGGACTGCCCTCCAAACCCAGCAGCCTGCCTTTTCTCTTCCAAGCAGGCCGTCGCGGCCTCCGGTGCAGCAAGGTTGCGACCGCCAGAGCCCACCAGAGCCTGCAGCCCCCAGCGGTGTGGGGGTGTGCGTGTGGGTGAACCGTGCCCGCAGGGGCTGGCTTAAAGGCAGCCGTGGGGCAGCCTGAGGCAGAGCCTGCAAGGCTACAGGCCGCTCTGGAGGATCTTCTTTCAAAAAAGCACAGGGGCTACCGTGATGTTTTTAACGAGTCATCGCAAACCGTCGTCCTTGCACGAGGGGTAATGGCAGAACCGCGCCTCTCCGCACAGGACGCGTTACTCTGTCGTCCGCCTGCTCCCTCCCTGCCCCGGGTGTGGAGGGTTTTTGTAGCACTGACTACCCGCTGCTGAAAAAGCAACTGGTAAGGGAGGCGTTGTGAGAGGTGCGGAGAGAAAAGGCACGCAGAAATGTCGCCTACCCCTCCCAGAGT
>NW_010513220.1:0-2548 GCF_000687285.1 Phaethon lepturus
CATCTTCTTGGTGTAGGAGTTTCTCTTCTGGTGTAGATCAGCACAACATTTACACCTAGACAATGTCTCCAGCAATGCCAAAACCAGATGCTGCTGAGGTGGTGCTAGAATTATTGCGTAACGAGATACAGGAGTATCTGCCCACTCTTGGGGCCTCTCCAGGATATCTAATACGGGTTGTTAGCACGTTGTCTTTCTCAGTATTCCCCGAGTTCCCATTCTGGGCTCTGCAGGGGCTGAAGGTAAATCAGGCTGTCAGTGTGCAATCATCCACCTCCAGTTTTAACAGAAGGATTTAGACAGACAGATGAATCTCCATTTCATCCAGCTAAATATGATCCAGATAGTGATGCTATAATGGAGTTAACATAGCACAGCAGGATCAACATGAGTGGGAGCAAAGACAGATGCTGACAGATGCTAGATAACAGGAGAGTCCAGGATGCATAAAAAAACTTCAGCAAGAAAGGTTCAAGGAAGAGAGTGGACTGAGCAGCTTGATTCCACACTTAGGCCAAACTGAAATTTGTTTTTACAGTTTGCTGGGTAATTTACTGTTCTGTTTTGCTTTTTGTATGTGTTGGCCTTCACGGATGATGTAAATCATGAACACTCTTCTCCTGTATAGCTTGTTTTTCATCTGTGGACTTGATAAAGTTTGAAGCTTAGTGCTTGGATAGTTACTTTGAATGATTTTGAAATCTGGTGCTCTTTGCTGAGAGGCAGGTTGTATCAACTGCTGTTATACCTGGGCGAAGGTCAGGGGCTTCTACTTTTTCAGAAAAACAAGACCATTTAGAAATGAATAAGCTTTCTCAGTTGACATTTATTGAAGTAACCCAACTTCACAAGCTGCAGAAGAAAGCAGAACTCCACTATGGTCATGTAGAACTTCAACAAATTCTCTGGCTTCCTCCACAACAAAACATACACATTAAAATATCATTAAAATTAGTTCCCTTTTACTGTCTACCAGGGTTTGGAGTTAGGTTTCATATGTCATATTGTAAAAAGGAAGAAGGAACAAAAAAATCATGTAAAAAACACCAAACCAGGAAGTCCAAATAGATTAAGTAAATTGGGTATTCTGCACATCAATTTGTTCATGTAACAATACATTCCTTTTCAAAAGACTCATGGTTCTTAGTTGATCAGAAGTATTCATAAAACTCTTCCCAAGAGCAATTAATTGGACTAATAATCTGTACTTGGACAGCATTATTGAAACACACTAACTGCAAAAACCCTAGTGAGAGCTCATTCATTAGGAGTGTATGGGGTAGCAAATTAAGCTGATTGAATTAATCTTGGCACTCTTTGTTCCTCTGTGAACATGTAAGTAAACGAAGTTCAAACTGAGGGGAGAACCTGTCTGTTTGAAGCAAGTGTATTAGCTACTTGTGAGACATCACAGGGAAAAAATAACAAATCAAATTCATGCTACTGAAGTGTGTGGAGCCAAATATGACTGAGGGATAGATTTTTGTCTAGGTGAAAAAGTTCCTTTTGTTCATAGAAGGAAGTCAATGACTAAAGATAAAACCGGACGTCTCAAGAAACGAATCATTTACTATTTTTCAGTAAACAGTAGGCTTCACGGAACAAAGGAAAACATACAGAGTGCAAATAATTTCATCATGTAGCCATAGTCTAACCTCACTTTCATGAATTTAACTGGAAATTAGTTCAGTTGGACACATCCCTGCTAAATGTGCATGAAAAGGACCTTGACAAAGCAAAAAAGCAAGCTGCAGAGCATAAAATGACAACATTCTTGGGAAATATTTTTGTCTGTACACATGGAAATGTTTAGGCATCAGAGATAAGATATCTGCTTTAAATTCAGTGCCCAGATTCTGCTGTATTACACCCATGGAAGTCTGGATGTTTAAATTCAATGTTTTGCTTTTTTACTTGGTAGACCATGACTGAAACAATATTGTTTTTACCAACTTAATTGGTAAAACAACAGGTATTTCAAACACTGGGACCATGCAGGTCCGGTTTTAGACAAAGGCTTTTTGCTACTAATTTATCTCTTCTTCTTACTTATATTTCTCTGCAGTTCTCAGCTTCCAACCCTGCGATCAGGTCTGCTGGGAAGCGGTGAAGGAGCAGTAGAGAGAGACCATACTTTGATCCCCTGCCTCCTGAAACATCACAGCTACCTGAAATCCTTACATTTTCTGTGAATTATTTAAAACATTTTCTCAAAAAATACATATTTTGATGTGGAAATGTTGCTGTAGTGCTTCATGGAAATAATAGAGAAGGTGTCCCAAGGCCTTATGCTATATTCTGCAGCCAGTATGTATATCAACACCTGTGATGTTCTGTGTCTAAGGGCTCCAGCCATGCAGTGCAGCAGCTCAGCTGCTGGTTTGGTGCAAATGTCATCAGAAGATCTGGTCCAAGAGCCTGGCAAGATAGAAAAAAAATCAAAAAATTAAATATACAAAAAAGTTTAAGATAAAATCTATTTTTTATATATAAATACTATTTTTTCTATAAAACCCCATAATATTCCTACCTTGAGGTGTTTCATAGG
>NW_010513220.1:2579-5742 GCF_000687285.1 Phaethon lepturus
AGTTAATTCCCTGCTGTTGTTAGCTGATTTTTACTACTACACAACAGAGTGCTTGTAGAAGGTCGGTGAATTTTTTCCTTTTCTTTTGCTGCCAAAGATTCTCCTACCTAAGCAAAGTTGCCCCTTGGTTTGTTCCTTTTATGTTGCTCACATTTGACTTTGCCTTCTCACTGGAAGGCTTACAAGAGGACACATGAAGTTTAAGATTTTGCTTGTCTCTGATTCATACATAGTTTTTAATTACATATTTTGCTTTCTTTATGCTGCCTTTGACCCAGCTATTTTCTGAATTAGATAAATTGCTGGAACTTCTCACGTGCTTGAAGAAACTGGTAATCGCTATTCACTGCAGGAAAACAGGAACAGGTTGTGATGTTATAAATAACTCCCCCTCACTGAATAACAAGCTTCTGGAACTTGAACCGAGAGTTTGATCAGGGCTAAATAATAGAATGAAAATCCGGTAAGGTTGTCAGTCATATCCCAGTACCCTTGAGATGCAGAAACTTTCACCTTTCCCTCTGACCTTTTTAAGGTCTTTGGATTGATGCTTCAGCATGTGCTAATGGAAAGCCCTGTTCTTCACGAGTGATCTATGTGGAGCAAGCCACATATGAGAGAGACAGACCATTCTTACGTTTAGCAGGGATGGAAAGTATCCTTGAGAGGTTTATGCAATCCCAGAATGCGCCTTCCAAATGATGGTAAATGTAGAGGTGTTTAAGATTAAAGGAGAGGTCTTTATTTTATTATTACTTGCTTTACTGGCAGTTAACATTTGATTTGAACTTGGAAGTGCAGAGTTGAATTTGTTAGAGAGTTTCAACATACTTTTAGTAAATAACACAAGAAAATAATTTACTAATGGAACATATAATATTTGGATTTTAATTTTAAAAATTATTTATTTATGTTTAAAATGTACAGCTCGTGATATATAGGCAAGGGCTGTTATATGCTTAGTGGCAGTGTAATTTGTAGGTGAGGGGTTTGACTAACAGTACTGCTGGAAGAACACCTAGGCCTAAGGGAAAAAAATCTCCTTAGCCCACCACCGTTCTCTGATTTCCATTTTGAATAAAAAGTCTGGTAAGGATTCATTGGTCCTGCAGTGCAGAACTTCATGATATTTTATAGAGGAGTGGATTTATAGACTTTCTAAGACTTTTTACAGATGGAAGGCCCTCAGGTGTCTTCAAGGTGAGTTGCTGTTCATACTTTTATCCTGGCATGGTTATAGGGATGTGTCTGTTGGGATGGAGATATTTCCAAACCCATAAACCCTCTGCACTAATAAATGAAGCGTGGAGCAGTATTGCCTAATATTTCAGGCTCTTGAGCTCATAGGGCACAGGGCAAAGCCATGCAGATTTGCTAGCTTAAGTCTTGATGCAAGCTTGCTGCAGGTTTTTCTGCAGATTCAGGGTGACTGTTAACACGCCTGCTGAAACTGCTATAGGAAAGATTGCTGTAATATGCTCTGCATTTCCATTTTATGGTCTGGCAGAAGTGAGACAACTACTCTGACTTAGAGCTTTCCTACCAGTAAAATGAGGATATCTGAGCTGAAAAAATGCTGTTTGTGAAAGCCAACATTTTATGTAAGATTTGGCATCAAGGTATCGGCAGGTTCATGGAAAAGCAATGGTTCAAATTGGGTGGCAAAGCAGTTCAGCCAATATGCTGAACAGAAAAGTTAGAAACAATCTTTAAAAACTGAAGCTGCTGAGTTCCAGCTGGATTTTCTTTATCCCCTGGCTGATCAGATGTAAAACAGAGAGAAAAAATTTGGAAGGCTTGATAAGAAGTGGGAAGCTAGGTTGAGAATAAGAGGTGATAGGGAGACTGAGATTTGAAAAGTCTCATGCTGTCTCTACTGCACTATCAGCAGACTTTCAATTCATTAGTGGATGCAGTTCTGTCTAAAAAAATGTGGTTGTCATTAGTAAAGGTTTTATATTTGCGTGCTCAGATACCCTGCAAGGTGTGTGTGCTCACATTTACTTACTGTATGTCTCAGTATTATTTAAATGAATGCTCCCATAAGCTGCCAGAACAGATTAAAAGCAGGGGAAAAAATGTAATTTACAGACCTCCAGGATCTTCATTTTTCAAAAAATTGGTCTTATATCTATTTCCCTTGATATTGCAGATTAACGAGTGCGTTGAAATCAGGAGCTGTGTAATGCACTTTGCCAGGGGAACCCGAAGTTTGCGCTTCAAAACTGGGTTTGCTCCTTGCTTTCTCAGGCATCACACTGTGCTATCCTGTTCACAAGCATGTCAAGTCCCACCTTAGGTTTGTTTATCTGATCATCACTCTTCTGATGGTTGGAAAATGCCTTTAATTTATAACCTTAATTTGCTCATGATAAGCTGATACTCAATTATTCATGTACCAGCATTATCCCTTAACTTTAGAAGCGCTTCATTTTCCTTTCTGTTATGTATTTATGAAGAATAACCCTATCTCATCTTAGATTTTATTTTGTTAGACTAAGTAAACCAAAGCATTTGCTGGATTAAGCAAGGCCTTTTTTGTCAGACAAGACTGCATTCCTCACTGTCTTGCTCTGTGCTGTTTTCAGTCTCAACTTTTTCTTCTAACTGTGGCTAACCAAACTAGCATTTCAGAGGAGGAACCACTAGAGACTTTGCTTACTAGCATCAGTGCTTTCCTAACTCTTGATAGCACTTCATGTCACACATTGTAGCCTTGCAGCATTGCAGTGGCTTTCCCATGATGGCATTGCAGCAGAAGCTTATGATCAGCTTGGTTTTGAGCACAACTGAAACAAGTATGTTTCTGCAGAGCAACAGCATCTTGATCCGCTGATGGAGAACATGTAGGGCTGAGTGTTTTAGTCAATCTTGTACTGTAATCTTTTCTCTGGTTAACTGACACTTTGCATAGTTTATGATTTCAAAAGGCCACTTGTCACTTTGTAACTTCCATTTTAAAATCACATGGACAGACAAAGGAAATTTCCTTTAAAAAAACCGTCAGGTTTCGGCTTGAGAATTTAAATGCAAAAATGCCAAAATGTTCAAAATTACTGATACCAAGTAAGAGCAATGGGCCTGCAGTACTCCCTTTATCAAATACCTATTTAAAGGCATGTATATATTTCTTTATGAAATGGGAAAAAATATAATACTTGTA
>NW_010513220.1:5773-45867 GCF_000687285.1 Phaethon lepturus
GTGGGTTTGGTGATTTTTTTTTTTTTCAGATTTACATTCTCAGCCTCAAAGTTCATGAAACAAAAGTGACTAGTTTGGCTTACTGGAAATAATTCTGGATCAAGTTAAGAATTTTATGCAAAACAAAAGATGAGAGAACAATCTTTTCCTCAACTTTCTCCTTCATTGCATTCCAAGATATGACCCTAACATCCAAAATAGTTAAAACTGTGATCTTTCTGATTGTCATATTTCGCTAAATTCTGGTGGAATGGTGGGTGGGAAGTCGATCACTTTGTTACAAGGAAGATTCATCACATTTTACAGGGAAGCTGCTTGAAAGAAAATCCATTTATTTTCAACCATTTTGTAGCGCTTATTCTTTGAAGCTCATTCTTGTCTTTTCATAGCTGCAACAGAAAGGAAATACCTGCTTGCTCATTCTTCTCACTCACCTACTAGGCAACCAAATCCTGGTTTAGTGATTGCACCCTGCTGCAGATGCACAGGAATGTGTAGTGGGGCTGTTCACTTAAATGGCTGTTTTACTGCTGCTTCTTCTCTGGGACCAAAGAACCACAGAAAATATTGGGAAGACAGATTGGAAGTCAGAGGCATCCCAGACCTACTAACAGCAGCAAAATGAAAACTGGAGACCTTGAATGATAATAAAACAACTGAGTTGGTAAAAACTCAACTGATGGAGCTCTCATGCGGAACATATTGTGTCTACAATGTTACAGGTCATTTCCTTTGCCTTTCTCTATAAACATGTTTTTCAAATTGGTTTCAAGTTAGTCCAGCTGCTTCAAGCACAGTATATTGAAAGCATATTAATATGACAGATAACTAGCAGCTGTTGTTGGAAAATTGACAAAACAAAGGGTAGATGTTGCTTCAGAGGATGAACTTGTGCTTTCAGGCATAGCATCTTCCTCGATATTTTGCTTCTCTATGAATTTTTCATTGCAAAGGCTGGGCCAGTGACACTAAGAGGTCACATTCTTTCCAGACACAGCTCTAGCAAACATAGCTATGCCTTGTAAGAATCAGAGAAGCTGATGGACTCATTGTTCAAGGCAGTGAACGACAGAGAAAAGGTGTTCTTGATCTCTCTGCAGTTGTGCTCTCTGTTAAAGAAGATACTGTCAGCTGTTAACCCTGTCCCTGATTTATTCCTAGTATTTCTCTATTGAAGATTTGACGATAACGTATGTAGCAATACACGTGCTCCTGATGAAAGGCTGTGTTCCAGAGGTGATCTAATCCATTTAACCATGTCCCACCTCTTATCTTTTCAATTCAGACTTTGTGTTACTCCCCCCACCCCCTCCCAATACAGTTTGGTTAAAACACAGGAAAGCTACACTTTTCATGACTAAAAGAAATATAGTTTTCCTTTCTAACCATGGACTTCTATTGTTTCTTGTCTAAAACACTGCATTCTTGGCCTGAGAAGGAGAAAAACACCACAATCCCTTTGACTGGCAACATTACATTCTTATTTTGTATTTAAATCTATCAAGACACATACTGCTTCAAGTTTATTGCTGTTATGATCCTACAAGTTCCACACAATTGACATTGCCTGTAGCTGTCAAATAACGTACAGCTTCCTTAATAATAGAGAATAAACATACACGTACTTTGATCTACTTCACTGCTTCAAAGTTTAAAATGTACTCTGAGAGCTTTTAATGGGATTTCAGAAAAACAGTTATTGAGAAGAGTAATTATGAAAATAGTAATTTTCTCACTGATGTTATTTTTCTGTAATTGAGAGTTAGGCAGTAAGGGCATTATGTTTCTTTATATTTTTTTCCCCACGTTGTAATCTACAAGGACTTTTGATTTATACCATTTTTCTTTTATAATTTAGTCTGCCCTGAGGAACTGCAGTCAGGCAGAAGGCTAGGAGACCAGAAGAATGTGGACAGCTATGGAAGCATATATAAGCAACCTGACAAGCACAAAGCATTAAAAAAAAAATAAATCTGCATTTCAAATAGACTTGCACCAGGAGTTCTTAAGCATGTTTCTGGGCTAGGCCACATGGTTAGAGAAAGGTTGCCTTGTATAGTCTGTTTCTGCCCATTCAGAAATTGTGCTGACCTTCATTACTTCCATAATTTTCTAGCAGCAGCAATTACTTACATGGAAAAAGAGTTTAATGTATGTTGTACTACTTTCAATGCAGCTTAGCATATGGAAGCTTGGAGGAAACAGTCTGCTTCCTAGGAACCACATTTTGAGAAGTGCTGACTTAGGCCACAATCCCATGCAGTCACAAGGGTGCAACTGTGTGGAGCTCTTTGCAGATCATTACAGGGGCTATATAAAGTTACAAGTTGATTTGTTTAGGTTGCTTTAATACTATTTCAGGTACTTACTGACTTTTTTCCCCATTTGTTCAAATTGTACATTAATAAAATAGCTGTTTAAGGATTATGCTCCTTTAGTGAAAATGTAATCAGTTTGTTATGAAGTAGCCTAGTGCTGAGAAAAAAAATTTGTTTGTTTAAAAAGAAAAATTGAAGTTCTTTAAATACCAGAAGTGAAACATTTTATTTACTCTTTTTTGTCTTAGTTGGTGTTTTTAACTCTTGAACAGGTCCTGAAAGGAGTAATTTCTGATTTGTTTGCCAGCTAGACCAAGTTTTAAGGCTAGGGGAGAGAAAGGTGTTATAGTTTACATGTAGGGTCAAATAACTGATAGATTTTGTAATCTAAGAATGTTCTTTATTGCAAATCCACAAGGGCTGAAGAATTTTATACTTTTTGCAGATCTCAAGCATCAATGTCTCCATGGTTTTACAAGCTCTGCAGGGAAAATGATGAACCTTGTAAAGCACATCTGTTCACAATACAAACGGTTCATCATAAATATAAGTCACCATGACTCATGCCTCTCTCAGAATGTACAAATAACAGCATAACACAGTCTCTCCTGCCATCTTTGTTCTGTATATCCTGCTATCTGAGTTTGTAAGCTGTTTCATGGGAGAGACTGCAAGTTCTGGAAGAGTCAAAGGTAGTTTAAGAGTATCGATCTTAATGATTTCCTGTGAAACAACACCTATTAGAGGAATACCATCCCAAGGTACAAGAAGCCAAAAAAATCTCAAGTTGTGCTGAAGCTCTGCCAAGGCCTTTTATTCCTTAATTATTCCAAGCTTATCACAGTGTGTATTTGTCAACTATAAATTAATGTCAGTATCATGAACTGCGACCTTAGCACAAGGCCAACGCTGTTTCTAATGAACGGCAGAGTTTGCCTGCTGTTATAAACTGCAGCAAGAGTTGAGAAATCTGAAGCTGATGTCTAATATGTGAATTAATCAATCAGTTTGCCCTTTGCTTCAAAAGTAGCCTCTAAACCGATAGAAAAGTTCTCACAAGTTAGCTAGTCCATCGCTGTGATCCGAAGCTAGATAACCTGTGTCATTCCTGATAGCCATCCAAACTACCTGTTCTTAAAATTTCCCAGTAATACAGATGCCAAAATTTCCCCTCATAGGTGTTGCAAGAAGAAATGATAATATTTTGAAAAAAAATTTGTTTATGAATGGGTACAATTGGTTGAACTTTGAAACATGGAAGCTTAGTCTGGTTTCCAGTCTAAAGGGCCAAGAAGAAAATGGCAAAGGAGTGTAGCTACAAGTTCAAAGCTGTAAAACTCCTGTTTGACCTGCCTGCTAAGGAGTTTTATCACTAGGCCAAACCAAACTGTGCTGCACATTTCTTCCCCGCCTGTTTTTTAATGCTTGTCATGTGGACTGTCTAGGTTTGGGAGAAACATTCAGTTAATCTTAAACCACCTCAAATCTCCAACTGAACTCAGACTTGCCCCCAGGTGAGACTGAGTCTTAAAAAGCAGCTAGATGCTAAAACATGGCTGAAATTATTTTGCCAATCCCAACTAAAGCACTCCCCCATTATGACTTCTGAAGTCTGACTTATGTAGGATGCAACGCTGGTGTTAGGTAGGCTTGTGTGGGAAGCCTTTATATCCCAGTGTCCGCTACAGCCAGCCCTCAGCCCCAGAGACCGCTACCAGACTAATTTCAAACCTTTCAGCTTTTTTCTTCCAGCACTGGGCCTGGTGAGGGGCACCAGGGTCAGACATGGCCCAGGCCAGGAGGCAGGCCTGTGGAAGCAGGTACAGGCTGGGGCCAGCCTAGGCTGGGGCAGGACTGGAGACCAGTGTCCTTTGGTGTCACGGGCTGGGACAGACAGCCCCAGGCTGGGCTGAAATGGGGTCCTGGGCCAAGGGTAGGGCAGAGATGTCCCAGGTGGTGCTTGTCAGGGTTGTTAAGGCCCATAAGTGCCCTCAGGGCTCTGAGAGGCTCCCTGGGAGCTGGGCTGCAGCCTGGGGTGGAGCCCTGTCAGGTGCGGTGTGGGAGAGTGCAGCACCCCGGGTGCTTCTTCCCCTCCGTGATGGGGCACCCTTCTTTGGGCTGAGGTCTCTGGGGGGCCTGTGCTGGATGGAAAACAAACTCTTAGTGCTGTGGGGAGTGAAAGACTGATGGAAGTACCTTCCCCTTCAACTGAGGCCTTGCACCAGCCTGCAGGACGAATGCCACAGCCTCGCCGGCCACTGGCCGCCCCGCAGCGAGAGGACAGTGCTGCTCTCTGGGGTAAGCTGGTGATTTGATGGGCTTTGAGATGACAGAATTGCAAGGAGCTCCTTTGCCGTTTGTGCTAGCTGATAAATTTAGCAAACAGTCCCATTTCGTGTTTTATTGGTCAGTGTCCTGATGACAGCGTGAACGTGATATCCGTGTGCTGTGTGGGACACAGGGAATGTGAGCTCTGCCAGCCGTGAAGCTACGCTGTGGCTGGGTTTGTCTGTCCATCTGTAAGAACTTATATTGTGAGGATTATGCTTGTTGGGCCAGGAAAGAAAGTAGGCAGCCAAATCCTGATCTCAGTTGCACGTGTGCAGCTCCCAAGGCAGGAGAGCTGTGTCCTGGCTCAGCGCGTGGCCTAATGAGGTCTTGCATGATTGCAAATAATGTGGATGGTGCACTGGAGAGCAAGCGAACAACTGTTCCTTGTTTTGCTGTGCTCTCTGCACTGCAGCATCTGTTTTGCTTCATCATTTTTAAAAGAAAACCACAAATATTTTTCACTAGGGAGCTGATAAATAACGGTGCTTAGATTTTTTTAAAAGTTTTAGAGGGGATAAAAGTGATTTTTCTGGTGTATAAAGTGCTTATGTTTGGATTTGAGCATTAATTCACAGATTGTCTCTTATTGTTTTGTTCCCAGCTTGGGAAATCCTATGGGGTATTCTTCCTCAGGAAATCACATGGGGTGATGTCTTAGCTTGATTTATTTTTATTTGTGTATCTAACTTTGCACAGAATTGTCTTTCGCAGCAGCATTTTTTAATGGGGATTTGTATTTTTTGGAAAATTCAGCAAACTGGGGAGTATTTAACAGTTTGTCAATGAAACTTTAAATGAAATTTGTTGCGACTCTGTGGATGTACTTGATACTGGGTTGATGGGTGTGATGTAGTAAACTAAGTAGCTATTTTGAAGGGCTGTGGTCAAAAGATTATTTTATGTTTTTTCAGTCTTAAAACAGCTGCCTGAGAGCAATTTGTATTCTAGCAAATGGCAGACTACATGTATAAACAGAAGCGGGGTTAGCCTGAGACTAGTCTCAGTACCTCTCTAATACTTTTTATTTCTGTAATACTTTCTGACCTCGCTTCTAAGTGCATGTTTTAAGTGGTAGATGACAATTCTTGTAGAGAAGTAGTTTTAGCCCTTCTGTCTTTCCTATTCCTGAGATGACAGAAAAGGTTTAAAAATTTATATCTGTCAAAAAAGGTATTTAAACTGTGGTGGGGTCTAGGAAAAGAGAAATCTTCAAGGTTCATGTTATGACTTCAAAGTTATGACTGGGTAGGACCTGAGGTAAGTTCAGATACTTCTTTAATAAGAAATTATCTTTTTTTATATACATAGTTTTCTAATGGCTCAAATACGTACTGTCTTGTTTCTGAAGTAAATGTCAGTTTATTGTATTGTTTATCCAGCGTCATAAATTTACAAAGCAAATGGATGCACTTGTCTGCCTTGTCTGCATAACGTTTCATTTTAAGATGAACATAACAAGGAGGTCAACAACAAAGCAGGGGAAACAGAGTACACATGAATTGGAAGAGGACAGAGAAATCCTAGAACACTCTGCTCTGGTGGGGCTCTCTCCCTATCAACTCCTTACAACTCTCTGCTCTCATGTGGAAGAGCAGAACGGGCAAACCCTGCCTCTTCTAGAAATTGGTGGCATAAGCACAGGAGGGTGGTCACCCCTTCTCTTGGATAGAAAAAGTGGCCTGCAATACCTATCTGACAGACATATCTGCTTCATTGGTTGGGTTGGGGACTGCTGCATTTTCATCTTGCTTTATGGTTACATGCTGATGGTGGGCTCTGAAGTGGTTGGAGTAAGAAAGCTATTGTCTGCCTAAAGTTTTGAGCAATTTTTTTTTCAAGTGATAGGGTTAGGATTGGACCTTTCAAAGTTTACTGAAATAATGTGATTAAATCAAAACCAAGATTCTAACAACATTAGAGAATACCAAGACAGAGGGCCTTGTTTGGGGAACACCAGCAACAAAAAGGGTTATACCTAAATAAAGAGAAGAGTAGATTAATTGGAAGAGGCATGTGGAGAACAAAACCAGACCATGAGATATGTGCTTTTTCTAAGTGAGAAAACAATTGTAATAAATGCATCCCCTCCATACACATGCATACCCCCTGTCCCCAAAACAAACAAACAAAAAACAACAGAACACCATCACCACCACCACCCCCCCTCCAGCCATTTCACTGACAATTTCTCAATATTGCTTTTCTGCATTAAGCAGTTAAAGCAGTATTGCCATCTAGTTGCTTCAGGGATTTTTTTCTGATTGTTCAAGTATGTTGGTGACTGGAAAAGTATATGATCCATGTGATGATGGGTCTGAAACATGGTGCCTGCTATGAAGAATTGGAGAAGTTCTCTGTTCTAGGCAAGGCTTTTTGTATGACCTTTAAAATGAAAAACCTTTTACATTTGAGTAGAAGCAATTTTTAGCTACAACGAGAAAGGTGTACCAGGATGTAGACAAACATACAAATGTTGTTGAAGTGCCTGAAAGACTTTGTGTAGACTTGACTTTATTACAATACTGACTTTTCTTTTTATAACACTTATCTTTCTGCCAATATTTCTGACTGAATTTATTAAAATTGTTTCACATCTCTTTTTCTCCAATAATTCCTTCACTATAATTGGATTGTATATTTTCCTTTGTTGTGCAGCATAATGTAAATACTAGGTACTGAAGTGCATATTATTACTTTAAAAACTCTGGGTGACAGAAATTAATTACAATTATAAATTATCATCACATACATCCCCTATAGTGGGAGCTTCAGTGAAATGCTGGCACTGGATAATTAGGTGGTGCTAATCTGTGTGTTCAATTTTGGATAGTCCAAAGAAGATTTGATGTTTTCTGTCTTGAAATAAACAAAACCAGCTTCTGAGCTGTCAGAAAATAACAGTAGTTCTTAAGGGCTAATCATTACCAGCCTTTGTCATGGGGTGGTAATTGTTTCATGAATTCTGCTTCAATCAGGGAAAAATATGCTTAAGTGCCAATAAAAGTTTTTATGCTGCTATGATTTCCTCCTGCCTCATCTTCCTCCTCCCAATTTATGGCTTTATTCCACTCTCTCTGTTACTAAGCAACACTGTACATGGTTTTAATGCAAATGACTTCAAACTCTGGTAGTGAGGCAGAATAACATCAGGTTAATTTCCTGATTAATATATGCCACAAAGAAGTGCTGTGCACTACAAAAACCCAGGAAGATGGCTGTGAAGCCGCCTCATAACATAAGGAAATAAAGTACTTATTTTTTTTGTATTTTCTAGATTGCCTTGTCTGTATTTAAAACAACCTTCCTGAGCAGATGGATCAAACGCTTGGTTCCGTCATTTTGACTTGATCTGTTCTGTGTTGATCCGCCCAGCTGACTGCACACTCTGTGCATGATGGTGCAAGTAGTTTTCATGTGCTTGCATGCTATTATTTTCATCTCTATAGAAGAGGAGATAAAATGATTGTTCAGATGCTATTTTTGCTCCATTTCTAAAATTAATGGCAGCATGTGAGATTTTTTTTTTTAGAACTGAGTCTTTTCATTCAAGCCAATGGTAAAATTCCAGTTGACATCAGTGTGAACAGGATTCAGCCAGCCTTCGTGCTTGTTTGATAAACTTCTTTTGCACGCCGCAGTGCTACTCCCCATATTCTTAGAGCTCTTCAATATTGTACATTGCAGGTGATGACATATTTTTCTCTTTTTCCATAATCTTAAAAATGCAAAGTCTCACTTAACAGGCTAGCAGTTATAATCTTGTCCATACAGCAATATCATTTTAGATGGAAAAAAAAAAACCAACCAGATTTCAGTACTGCACTACAGAAATCTTATGAGCGATGTTTAGACTGCAGTGTTTGCTTGCAGGAACAGCTGTGGTGGTTTTATGGCCAATGTTTGCAGAACTTCTTTGACTTTACTTCTCTAAATCAATGGCAACGCTTGCTATTACAAGGTGGAATTTGAAAGTCAAAATGTAGAATGGCAAAGGATTTAAAGTGTACTTAACTGCATGTTTGGAACTTGTAATACCTGAAGATTTATACCTTTCAAACAGCTTGAAGTAATACTGAGCCTCCAGACAACTTCTGCCTTTTACATAGGCTCTCTGTTTGAAATCTACCCATTTTCGATGTGATGAAAGTAATAGCATGTAATGCAGCTCTAGGAACCACCTCTGCATTGACTTGTCTTCAAATGTTTCTTGTTCTGTGTATTTTTTTTATTTTTTCTCTCTTAAAAGTATTTTATCTTCTGTTACTTAGAGGGTCTCTGAAGGAGAAATAAATACTGAAATAGCTGCCAGCAAAATCCTGTGAAATGCACAGTCAGCAGAATGAGTAGTAGACCAGAAATGTAGTTTAAATTTAAAAATTATGTCTGAATCGTGATTTAAAGCTTGTGCATAAGAATGTTAGGTTTTTTCAAATTTGGTAGATACCTCTTGAGAGAATTGCACCATGCTTTTGGGAAATCAAGTATTTTCCAAATTTAAAGCGTATAGAGAAAGCCTTAGATTCCTCTGTTTTCTGTAAGAAAATGTTAACTGTGAAAACAATGTGGGATTAACACAGTTATGGAGCACATCCTTAGTATTGCCTATGTGTTTTTTCTCCACTGTTGTAGTCAACTTACAGCTGTGCATGAAATACTCTCTGGGGGTTAGGAGAAGAACATATAGTATAAAAACCAAAAGTTAAATGTAGACAATCTTAATTAAATACAAGGTTTTGCCAAATAAAAACAAGCCATAGTGTATTTTAGTTCGTATTTGCGGCGTGCTGGAGTGCAGCAGTGGCACATATATATGTGCTGGATGGCTGTCAGTATTATATATAATCAGTAAATGTAATACTACAGGCATTGCAGGCATTTCATTGTAGGTGAAATTTAGGGGTATCCCTATGTACAGTAATTTTTTTTTATGATGTTAATGCCTCCATGGCTGTATTGGTCCAGAGGAGTAAACTTTATCTGCAGTAAGTGAAAGTGGATTCCATTAATGTGTGCTGAGACAGTAATATTCTGTGCAAGTCTGAATGTCAGGGGTGATGATCTGCTTGTTGCCGGCAGTTATGGATCTTTGCAGTGTCAATCATCTTCTGTGACATAGGCAGATCATTGACCAAATGATATGGCAGGAGAGATAAAGGCATGTTCTGTCATGGAATAACCTTGTCAAAATATTTGAATTTACTTGGCAGAAAATTTAGCCTTTAAACAGCTCCAAGATAAGCAGTGAAGTGTAAGGAAAATTTTATCTTGCACGTAAAGTTTGCAGTCTTTTTTTGTGCTGGAGGTAAGAGGTCAAAATTGGAATATGCCTTTAGATGTTTGGGGTTTTTTAATGTACTGTATACTTCTCTAGTGTCTTGACAGAATTGCGATTCAGCTCCACATTTAAACCCAGTGTGTACTTGTGGGTCACAGTAATGAATGCTGACGTTTTGGCACTGATCTGTCAAGCTCTTGAAACACATTTGATATGCTCACTAGTGGTGAGTCCCACAAGAAAACTGACATTAGATGCTTAAAGAGACCATAGGTAAAAGAATTGTAGGAGCATGTCCCTTGGTAGAATATTATCTAGACTTGAGCAATAAGTACAACGTATTTTTCCAACAAACACTTAAAGTTTAATTAACAGGATATTGAGTCACAAACTTTGATCAAAACAAAACTATGTGCAACTTCAGAATTTCTGGGGTATAAGCTGTACATGTAACATACATTTTCATTTTGAATCCAGTGTTCTCGCCAGACTCTGTACTTTGTTCTGCTACCTGTGTTGGAGTTAAAGCTAAAAACACAGTTACTTGTAGGTTTGAGAAACAACACTTGGAAGAAACAAACTAACCATAGGGTGTGAACATTAAGTTAAACCAATACTTGTTTTAAGTTATTTTGGATTGTTTAATATTTTCAGTATTTCAAAATATGATCATTTTGATGCACATATTTCTGTGAAAAATGTTTACATTTTTTGCACAGTTATGCAGAAACCTGTCTAAAATATGATAATACTTTCTGAAACAGAGCAGTGCATATCCACTGTCTAGTGTCATGTAAAAATTACAGATGACAGTATAGCAAGCTATTCAAGAGTACCAGAAATAAAATTTTGCTGGATTTAACATGTATACACTACGCTATATAGTACAATCTAGTATAGAATGTAAAGTACGCCTTTCTGCATGCTTCTTTACATTTCTATCTACAGTACTCATGACAAAACACAGGTTTAACATTACCAATTTTCTAGTAGGTGAAATTACATCTCATGCATGTTTATTTATGACCTCCCTTTGAAAGATATCCTGCAAATCACATACATTCCCTTACTTTATAGGTGCTCTTATACAGAAAGAGGGCTTTGGGTCTGCAAACTTCTATCATGCTTGTAAGTTGTTTTTTTTTTTTACAGTGCAAAATTGAATCCTTATAAAAGCTTAAAAAAGCTACTTAAATTAATAGAAACTTGTTAAAACAAACTTATCTTAGATCCCTTAGTATTTCATAGCTGTTCAGCAAAATTAAATATACATAGCACTACTATATGTATTATATTTTTGTGAAATTATTTTTTGTTTTGGTTTCTGGTTGGGGTTTTTTTGGTGTATTTTTATATCATATGGTAGACTAAGCATGAGGAGGAGTTCAGGCTAGGTAGGCTAAGCTCATGTAAGTCTATATGCAGTACACTGTTGTCTTTTCCTGGGTGTGTAATTATCAGATGGGTTTCTAATGCATAATTTGACTTTTTCTGAAAGAAAAGTCAGTAGTGGCAAGTTGGCAGCTAATATCTTATACACATCCATTGACTAAACCACTTCTGGTTATTCATCCAATTTCATAAAAATGGCTGAGTTTACATTTGCTCGAGAATATTAGTTGGAGATGCTTGAAAGTCTGTGGGTTGTTCCTCACTCATAACATATAGCCTTTCAGTATTATCTTTTCTACTTATTTTGCTTTCTTATTTTCAATGAGAGAAGCTTTTTGCCTCACTTCAGTTTAAAAAATAACAATTAAAAAACCTATTTAACAGCAGGGTGAAATATCTTTGAAGTTTTGTGTTTGTTCAGGAACAGCCTTTGCTTTTCACTCTAGTCTAACAATTTTTCACATTCCGATTAGGAATCAAGGGATCATATGTCTCTGTGGATTTATATCTCGCCCTGCACCAGGGCCTGTGCTTGATTGTAGCTTCACAGCACTGTCAGTATATAACACTGAGGAATAATTAAAATACACAGAAAACAAGTAAGTTATTCAGTAGATAAGCTATAAGAATTTCATAGGCTCAGCCTTTAACTGTTTGTCACTTTTTTCCAGTGTGTGACACTGTAAAACAGAGTATGAAGTGGGGTTTACTAGAGATATGCAAGATTAAATTCAATTTTATTTTCATACAAATTCAAAATGGAAATATGCGATCTATTCTACCACTCTTTTGGGGCATGGCGGTGGGGTGGGAGAAGCACAAATCCCCTCTTATTATGCTGGATCCTGATCCTGTTTCCACTGAAACCACTATACAATGTGGCACTACTTAGAAACAGCAAAGCTTATTCTAAATAAATGAATATGTTTATGTTGAATACTCAGCTACCGGCAGCCAGAGTCTGGCTTTTCAGGGCCATTATTCATAATGTAATTTGATCCTGTATTTGACACAACATTCCAGCTAAATCTGTCCATATAACTTAATTTAGCTTCTAAAAAGTTAAGCTTAAGTTCTGCTTTAAACTCTAAACTGTATATAGGAAAATTAGCAAATTGTTAAGTATCCACTCCAAGGAAACTTTATTAGCTTAGCCAGTTCTGGGAAACACAACTGAATTACTGAGCTGCTGTTCCATGTGTGACTTTGGAGCTAGTCAGGTATTCTTTCCACTATGAATTCCAGATACAGCCTGTTCATCTCAAGAGTTTAGGGGGAGCTGGGTTAGACTTTGGATTAAAAAGAATGAGGAATGGTGGTGTAAAATATTACAGCATTAACTAGAAATACTTTGGTAAGGAAGATATTGCCTAAGATACATAGCTATAGATATACTGATAATAGTGTAGTACTTAAAATAATACAGAAACATCTCTTTGCTTTGAGTGGATTGATACAGCAGTGGGGATTACTTTCACAAAGACATCTATTGATGACATTTATGTTTTTATTAGTACCTCAGACAATAAAAGGTCTTATATAATAGTAGTAAACTTCTACAATATAAAACTATTTCTATTGAAATAGAAAACATTAACATCTACCACTTCACAAATTACGACTGCACAAAAACAGTTAAAAGAAAATACCTTGTTACTTAATTTACTGAGTAGTTTTAAAGCTGTAGTCCATGACACTAGTCCACTAAAAAGGTCTCACAATGCTGTTCTCAAACATGATCTGTACCTGTTTCTTGAGTGCCTAGCCATGGTTGCAGAACTCGGCAGCGGCAATGAGCTTGACAGCTCTGCTGTTAACATTGAAGGTTTGTTAGCTCAGCCTTGGTAGTGAGGTTGCAGTTGAAATGAACTCTATGATTGATAGAACAACCTCATCACTTAGCACAGGCTGGTGGGATGATGGTCTGGCCAAGCCTGTAATGTGATGAGCAGAGCTGGAGACCCTGACCTTGTGAGTGGGGTAAGAATGGTTTGATATGTTCCAAACTGAGCAGGACATTACTAACAGTTAAAAGAGCCTCTCAAAACTTTCTGGAAGATTCTACTACTTAGCTGAAAGATTTATTCTTAGGTTCTTCTTTAATCTGTTGTAAAAATAAAATTAAGTATTTACATTTAACACTAAATATTTCCAAAAGCAGCAAGGCCCTGCTTTAGGCCGCCTTCTACCCCCTCACAACTATTTGTTTCTCTTTTCCATTGCAAGCTTCTCCCTGAATACTTCTACTTCAGTATACTTTAAAAGGAAGCCAGTAAGATAAATAACTGCTGAATCTATGCAAGCAAAACTAAATCAAACCTGGGAATCCTGCTATATTCTCTGCTGCTGTCACAGTTTCAAGTAGATGGTGAAAACCATCACCTAAATAGTAGTTCTGGTAAAGTAAAGGACTTTTAGCCCTCTTCCTTACTCTGCAACATCTCAATTAACCATGTAAACATGAGGATAATTGTTGAGCTGAGAAGCCAAATTAATCCCTATTGTATCTGCAATTGTTTAGTTGGAATTTAGGCTAACCAGTGAAGATTATATAGTATGATTTAGCATAGGTGTATAATGGCCAAGCAAGTAGAGAGCAGAACATGAGTCATACAAAGTACTATTGCACAATAAATAGAAATAAATATTATGCATGTGCATGTCAAACATAATGTGATTTAGTAATTATTCTGCCAGCAGAAAGAAAGTATTAATTCAAACAAGTCAACAGAATATAACTGAGATAGCTTGGGAGTAGTGACCCCTGTATTTAGGGTTGGCTGTATGCTGTCCTCATTAATACTGGTCTGAGTTCCTCACACCAGGAGAGTACAGGGACAGACTAGGAGATTGTCAAGTATTTTGCTTTGGTCATCCTGAGAATGAAAAGCACTTTAGATACTACTTTTTTTAAAATAACAGCATACTACTGCATCTTAACTGACTTTGAGTTCTTTAAGATAGTGGGAATTTGTTCTTAAACAAAAATAGCTAGTTCTTATTTTGATATTAAATTAAGATGGCTCAACCCAAGTTCCCCAAAGATGGCCAAGTAATATAGAGCCAAACCTTACTCCCTCCCCATCTCGCAGCAAGGAGTAGGTTCTTTCACCGAAGGATACTCTGGCCATCTCCTACCTGCCCCTCAGTAGGGACCATACAGCCAAGGGCCCGCAGGAGCGGGCAGATCCTGCACTCTCTCACACTGCTGCTCTGTACACCCCCTGCACAGGTCTCCAGCACAGTATTTTCAGCAAGTAGGAGGGCAGGGGAGCATAAGGCTCAGCGACCTGTTTCTTAGCACCCGCACTGGTTGCAGCAAGACTTGTGATGAAGTGGTTTGGTTGTTCTGAGGGAAATGGGGATTCTTCAGCTAGCTGTCAGCTTGGGGCTCTATGGGGATGCCTGAACCTGCAGGATGTGGCTGTTCACGGTAACTCTGTGCTCCAGAAGAGTTTGTTCTCTGCTGCTGCCCAGTTAGAGCTGATGGAGAGTTTTATTTCTGGATACTTTTCAGTATCTATTTATTTGCCTTTTCCTTTTTTTTTTCTTTAAGGAAATGGTAAACTAGGATTCACTATATTTGGCAGATGATGACCATTTTCGTACCCCTTAGGAGAATAAAATTTTCCCAGCATTATTTAACAGCAGCATTGCTTTCCACTCTCTTTGCCTATGAATTCAAGGTCAGTCTTGCCTTCAAAGCACACCAGCTGCAATGTCTTCCTGCCTTTCCGGCAGCAGCCCAGTCAAATGGCCATGCTCCTGCTTTTTCCCATGACGCAGGTAGGCACAGGTGGCACCAGCAGCTAGGTTACACAGTCTCTTAAAAATGCAGGATCTGGCATGAAATGATCAAAATCACTAACCAGTGGTTTGTCTTCTGTTTTCTGCTGTAATACAGTAAATTTTATTGTTAACGGTCACTACCGATTCTGCTTCTTTTTCTTCTTGGTGATAAATGCATCCTTTCAGCTAAATACTTAGTTGTCGCTTGTGCAAATACACTTTGATTTTTATTTTTATACGTATAGGTATGTTTCTTCTCTTTGGGATGGCTCCTATAGTAATGCAATTAATGTTTTTAAAATCCATTGTGGTCGTTGGGGACACTGGATTTCAGTGACCAAAGGGATCAGCAGATGATAGGAAATGCTTGCTTAGCCACTGTCAAGGAAGTTAACTGCTTCCCAGATGGACAAGTTTGTATTTTGTTTCTACAGGGGTTTTGCCACAGGTCCAGATCCATCAGGAGGCAGGGAAATATTGCTGTCTCTTCCTCTAACACTTGAGATGAATAACAAATTTGTGGCTGCATCCAGCAGGTGGCAAGCACAGCACACTGAATTATGTCTGAGCCAGAGCTGCTTCTGCCAGGGGAACCTCCGGATATTGCTCAGCATATGCACATGTGTACATGAACAGAATATCATACAGATAAATGGCAAGTTCTGTCAGTCCCTCACCAGCTTAGTGAGTGCTGAGGCAGTGGTACTGTTCTGGATGCTATTTATAATGCATGGGACTATTGCCATATTAATTTTTGAGGAACGGTTTCCTCTTCTATAAGGATAGCTCTAAGCTAAATATAAAGCATTATATATAATAGGAATAATTTAACTATGTCTTTAAATGACACATTCAGGTTTCAAATTTTGAGATACTAGCTTGCAATTAAATTAACTTAAAACTTTAATGAAAGTGCATTTTTTAACGTAGGGCTTTAGAAGTTCTAGTGAATCCTCACGGTGCCTTGTGACATATAAGTAGAGATTGTTCCCATTCTAGTGGAGACTGTTGACAATTGGCAGCTGGAATAACCATGGAAAAACTGAAGAAACTTGCCTTAAAATAAGTGAATGAAAGAGCAGGAAGAAACACAAGACTTCCAAACCTGATTGTAATTCTGTTTTTTCTTTAAAAAGTATTAAACACACTAAAAAAATTTCTGTAGTTTATATAAAATAATTTCCTGAATTTAAAAAAAAAATTAAAATATTTGTGTATATGCAAGAGACTGATAATCAGAAAAATACGGATAATCCAACCACTAGCTACCTGAGACAAAACCACATTAGATGTATTATTTTGAAGATTATAAATATTGCAAATTCTCAAGGGTCATGTTATTGTCGACGTGATATATGTAAAGTTTTGGAAACTTTAAGTTTTGCTGTGTTGAAAAGTATTTATGAACTCCTTTATCTTTGAAGACAATAAATGAGTGTGAATCAAGAATAAATATTTTCTGGAGCTCATCATTTGAGGTAAAAAGGACACATGAGGAAATCATTAGTTAAAATTTCTTACAGTGCTTATCACCTTTCCTCCTCATTTGTATGGTGAGTTTGAGCCAGGCTTTTGTTCTGATTTATGCTAGCATAAATTTGAATGTGTTCCATACACATAAAAAAAAGAGTCTACCCGGACCAGATACTCTGGGCTTAGTTTTGTATAAATGGAGAGAAATTCCATAAAAGCCAAGAGTAATGTTTGGTCGTGGATGTTTTGTGATGTGACTAAAACTATTATTAGCTAAACTGTAATATAAGCGTCACATTTTTTGCTTATCAGAATGTGAGTTTATTAAATGTCCAGGAATTTGAAAAATTGAGTGAATTAGCTGGTAACTTCTCCCATGGAGTGAATTGGTTATTATATAAAAACAGTTTGAGGTTTTTTGATCACCTCTGTCCCAGAACTCATGTTTTCAAATACAGAATTTGACTTTAGTCACATAGAGTATGGAGTCAACCCGCTTCGTAAGTAGTGTTCTTCAAAGTCAGTGTGGCATATCATGAGAAAAGTTTGAGTGAACACCATTTGTGTGTGTGTATACATAACTATGTATACATAGTTATGTATACGTACCTATATACATAACTGCTATAAAAATACTGGGATATAAATGTACATTTATGAAGCAATGTTTGAAATCTGAGTAGGAATATAAATCTAAAAATATATTCTATATTTAATAAATAAATCTGCATTTTATTGTATATATTATTATGAAAAATTTGCCTTTTAAAAAATGAAACATAGTAGCATAAATCAGGATGAGACCAATTTCAAGGACCTTAGATCTCATTAGAGTTTAAAATTGGACCTCTATATATAGCATATATTTGAAAATATATTATAAATATGGTATGACATTTATGTCATTAAACCAAAACAAGCAGTGTAGCTCCAACTCCTTGAGCAAAATTTGGAATAGCTCATGTACGTGTGAAACTGGTCATTCTTAATTCGTGTAGTTTATACAAGCTTTTCCTTTAAAAAGATCTCTGAACTTGTTAGGTGTTTTCTCTATCCTTCTTTTGTAGTTCTGTGTAAACAGCAGGATGCTGACAGAAACGCTGACACGCCTGTCCACCATTTATGTTGCTTTCAGTGAAGAAAAAATTAAAACCAAGCAGTCCTCTTCACAATGTAAAATAAAAGGCCACTGCTAAATCTTTACAGTATGATTTCTCTGAGGTGATCTAATGTTTCTGTGATGAGCAGTAGGCTGTGATGTTCAGGACTGCAGATGAGTTTTGTCATTCTTGCTGCTTCATTCACAAGATTGTTCAAAAAAAAGTATATTGCAAAACATGTCACTCGGTGTCGAAAGACCCAGCAGTCTTTTTAGTGGGCAAGCGTATATTTTCTGGTGGCCGATACGAGAGGGAGCTCATTTTTGTTGTTAGGCTTGGATGTGTGCTGACATTTGGTGGAATGTATTTTATTAGCTGAAGGAAGTATTTTTTAAAGTTTTTTCCAAAAAACACATAAAAAAAAGGATTCAAACAGTTGTTAAAGTAAGCGATGCAAATGGTGAAGGGCATAGCCGTATCCACAATATCGGTGATTTTGCAGTCTGTTATTACATGTAATTGAATTAATACATCCAGAAAAGTGAATACTTGATGAGGAATCCAGGAAAAGAAAAAGAAAAATACTATTGCCACAATCATCTTAAAAATATCATCATTTCTGGTCTTATGTTTTTGAATTTGATAGGCCTTCTTCAGGGTCTTCCAGATTAAGGTGTAGCTTGTTAATATGATCAGAAAAGGAATTAAAAAGCCCAGCAAATTTTTGGATAAACCTAACCCGACCCGGAGCGTTGTGTTATTGTTGTCATACCGAAAACCACAGACTGTCATGTTCAAGTTCTCAGCAAAGAATATGTTACGATGAATGATGACAGGCAAACTGGCCACACCAGCAAGAAGCCAGATGGCAATGCAAGTTATTCTGGCAACAAACATGGTACGTCGAATTCGGGACTTCACTGGGTGTACGATGGCCAAGTACCGATCAATACTAAGGCATGTCAGGAGGAACACGCTGGCATACAGGTTGAAACTTATCCCCGCTGATGCTAATTTACACAAACAGTTGCCAAAAGGCCACTGGTACTCCATGGCCGTGTAGGCTGCCCAGAGTGGCAGAGTTATTAAAAAACACAAGTCAGCCAGTGCCAGGTTTAGAAGAAAGATGCTGGCTACTGTTTTTAATTTCATATAGCAGTAAATAACAATAACAACCAGGCTGTTCCCAAATATGCCTATGATAAAGATGATGCTGTAAACAGTTGGAACCATAATGTAGATGTAACTGTGCCTTCCTGAAACGGGACAATCGACATGGATTCTTTTAACCGTTTCTTCAGAGTAATTTGGGACCATCTTGATCTCTTCAGCTGTAACCTAGTTTCAGGGAGAAAATATGAAGTTCACACCTAGAAGGAGAAAAGAGGAAGAAAATATTATTCATTGTATTTAATTTTTTAAAAGTTTCAATTAAATGCAATTTGAAAATAAGCCATCTTCAAGAGTGTTCTCAACCAATTTCTATTTTAATGTAGACTTTGTTTGCAGAATAAAACAGAGGTAAGAATGTTAGGAGTTGGCTGAACATTGTTAGATTTTTTTTTTAACCTACATGAAATCTAACAAACTTCTTTCAATTAACAAGGTTCCAATTTAAAATAAGACTGATTAGTGAACATATGTCATAAAAATAATAAAAGACTCAAAATAGCAGATTCTTATAAATTCAAGAGAGTCTTTAGGTTATATTTTTTTCTATTATTAGGTGATATATCTAATGAGCAAAGTTATTCAGGTATCTCAAACTACACTTAAGCACTCTGAACACCAGTTCATTCTGTAAATACAAAGTAATCTGTTAAAATAATCTGAATTCAGTTAAGTACTCATTTCTGATCTCTGATGTGAATCACTAGATATTTTTTCTTTACATTAAGCTTAAATTCTTTGAGACAGTTTTTACATCACAGAGAAAGGTGAAGACACTGACACAATCTAGCGTTCCGTTGTACCATAAATACGTTAAATATTCATGAGTTACCTAGCTCCCAATCTGGCTTGTAACTATGCTATTTAACTACTAATGAGGAGAAAAAAAAAAAATCTGTGTGAATCCAGACGTGCTGATTTGTTGCACATTTAATAACTGTGGAAAGAGTTTAAGAAGGGTGCAAGGGGGAACCACAATTCACATGACCTTTTCAGATAGTGACAAAATTTGTGTATCCAAGAGCTGAAGTTGTAATCTTAGTGTATGGGAAAAATATTTCTGGACTGTATTAAATGTATGGAAAGGGTATGAGATCTCCTTTACAGGGCATCTGTTTGGTTTGTGAGGGCTTCTGTGTTTTGCAAGAATGATTTCCTTATTAATGACGTATGACTTTAGGAAGCAAGTAATAACGCTGTAAGTGACTCTAAGTGTCACTAAGTTTTTTTCAGAGTCTACAAATAGACAGTCTTCTCTCAAAAATAGTGGAGACTTTAACTGTTGGGGTTTTTTATTATTGCAGAGTACTGTCTATTGCTGTCTGCAGGATCCTGACAGCTGTCAGCCAAACCCAACTTATGCTCTCTCAAACACAGACTAAGTGAAATACATTGGCTTAAAAAAAACCACCACCCCCCCCCCCCAAAAACAAACCCAAGAAACAACAAACAAAACCCTTGTAAAGATAAGTCACTTTTATATACATAAATATACACAGTCTAAGATCCTGGGCGGTACAGATGCATTCAGAAAGAAAAGATACCCATCGTTACAGGAATATGGGCTATGTTGTTAGAGAGGTGGTTGCTCATTATTTGTGTTGTTTAGCACTTACGTGCCTGTTGAGTGCAGAAGGCTACTGTGTTAAGTGTTTGACATGCTCTTGTTGGGAGACAAACCTTATTCCAAATGGATTGACTTTTAATAGGGAAGTGAGGCATAGATATGTCTCAGCAAAGACTGTACAGGAAGTCTGAAGTGCAGCGAGGAACAGAACCCAGAATATGGGTTGCAGGCGGCATCTTGTGAGCAAGGTCACCCTTTGGCCCTCTATTTATGAGCTTTTAAAGACTTGATATTTCTCTATCTAAGTTCATGTTCTATTATATGTTTGCATTAATAGGCTGATTTATTTCCATAAAGCTAGCAGGTTAATTTCAAGATTTAGGTTCTTGATAATTCTCTCAAGTTTTGGAATATCTAGTTAAATGCAACTAATAAATTCTTTGTCAAGGTGTGCAGCGTGACACCTCCCAGTCTCTCCAATTCTTTCTGAATTAGTCTTGTTGCCTTAGTTGGTACAGATGCCTCAAAATGATGTCAGCTACTTCTGCCATATTTAAGATATTAACAAGTCAAGCAAATACAGCTAATGCAAAGAAACGTACAACATTCGGATCACATGTGGCACTGTAACGCATCCTGAGCAAAACTTCCTGGCTTTCAAACTGTGCCAAATCTAGAGTATGTGGTGTTTGTGGAAGGTCATGCTATGCATAGGACAGGGAGAACCACTATAAAAAGATTTCAAGATAAATCCTCTTATTTCATCCCTTTGTTTGTGAAGGTGCCCAAGGAGATTTGACAATAACTGGTAGGTTCTGCAACATCAAGGTCTGGCAATACTTGCCCTGTCCTAGCTACGTGCTGGGGCTGCGTGGTCTATTCATTATCATAGACTTTGCTCACTTACATACCCCCTGAGATTACAGCCCAGAACTTAGCAGTAAGAAACGGTAGTGAAGGCTGTACTAAGAAAATCACCACTGCAAGTTAGACTTGCAGTGAAGTGGATTGGGCACAGTTAAGGCAGAGTAAGACCTTTCTCTGTGACTAGATTAACCGATCGGTGGAATTATTTGGCAAGTGTATCCTGCTCTGTGTGTACTAACTGGCAGATTCAGTGACTAAGACAAATGTAGCTGATGGTGACTATCCCCCCCTCGATGGGATTGTTTCTGTGTGGTGGCAGATGCCAAGTTACCTTTCTCACAGTCGCTTCATCTGCCCTTTCAGTTGGTGGTGTTTAACTTCCAGTTTCCCTTTTCTACCCACATGGTGGCCTGTACTTTTTCATGCCAGTAGTAAGTTTAGTTGATGCAATTAATAGCATAGGTGCTTTCAAGGAAATGTAATGCAATAATGATTATATTATGTGTTCAGAAATGTGTTAAAAAACCCTGAAAATAATTGACTTGGGAAATTTGTGTCTGGCTCTCTAAGGTATTGAATTCCCTGAGCTTATTTTGGAGTGCTTGGGAAGTAAAAAAGGCAGAACAATTCCCATGAAGAATCGGGTATTTGGTCAAGAAATAGTATGATACTTCAATTTATCTATGTAAGACTGTAACCCTTCTGGAATTAAAGGTTTTGGTGTAACTCTGAAGTCAGAGGAATTGTGCAAAGGATGTGTTTGGCATGTTATCAGTTTTAGACTATACTAAGGAATTACAATCAATAAATGAAGAAATCCATCACTATTTTCAGTAAATGGAAAGGAAACAGAAATACATAATGTGGTTGGCTTTGTGTAAATAGATATGGGTTGCCATATGTGTGTCTGAAAACAGTTTGACTGTTGCTATGAGAATGTGCCTCATAAAAGCCTTACATTTGAAGCATGGTGAAGAAGGCACTGCTAATACCAAGATGAATTTTAAAATTTCCTAGAAATTTCAAAGTTTCAGAGCTAGCCTCAGATAGGTCTGCTGTCTTGATCACATCGGTAACTTTAAAGCATTAGGAAAAGCTTCAACACAGGATAAATCATTTGTTTTGGAAGGCATGAGCCCATAGCAGTGCTGAGTGGTGAGACGGGGCAGCCATGGTGGTGTGCATTCCTTACAGGCAATAATTTCTTTTCTGTACTGCTGTTACTCTCACTTGCCACAGTTCACCTGCTTATCCCAGGATCATGGTTATGTACATATTATGCAAAGCAGATACTTCTGCATGGGAAGTACTGCAGATTGTTTAACAATGTTATACAAATAGATGGCTGGTACAGCTTGATGCTGCCAGAAGTCACCAAAGGAGGTTAAACCACTGGCCGGTTAAATGCAAGTATTGAAACTGTGCACACTGATAATTCCATTTAAAGCATCTCAAATGACCTGAGTTAACATAATGATAATTGGATCATTTTAAGGCTCATACACACGGAGCTTTTTCTAAGAGGATTGAATTGATGTGACTGTGAATGGTGTGGCGACATCAATCTCAAAGCAAATTATCTGGTGAGCAGCAAACCCCTGTTGTATGTTACTGTCCTGTTTGACCTTTTATCTTTTTTAATTACAATGATTATAATAAGTCACTGATAATGAAACGCTTCAGACTGCTCTACCAACTATTATTTACCACTCCATTCATTGCTTCTGTTGGGTGAACATGCATCCTAATTAGACTGCCTGTGGAAACAACAAGGAATGCTAAGCCCACGCAAGGCAAACAGCACTTTGCCTACTGTAAGATAAGATAGAACTGACTGTGGCTTTCTGCGAGAACTTCGTCAGCTATAAATAGGTAAGCAGGTGTCACAAGTCAGATTTGAAACAAAAACGTGGTTTTGATATTTGCTTTGACAAAGACTAAATAAACTCAGACTGACGAACCCCGCCACAATGTAGCCACCTCATCATTAAGTAAGGTGAATTTGGCCTTTTTTTTTCTTCTGATGGTAGGTGGATTATTTACTTTTCTTACAAATGATTAGATATTTCCATGTTTAAGAGGATGATGCATTCTATTTTGATATAAAATTATCACACAGGGAGAAGGGAGGCTGAAAAATGTTTGGAACAGCATTGTTCGATATATTAACAATGTATATTTCTTTCTGGTAGCGTAAGCCTTTTCCTTTATCTTGAGTTAACACCACCCCCACCCCCCCAGTTTTTTTTCATTTTCTAATTGCTGAAAAACTGATGATGTTTCCACATGCCTTATTGCACTGTCTTTTTTCTCCTATCCAGCAGAACAATCTCCTTTATCCTCATTGCCTTAATGAATATAATTTCTTCTACTTCATATGCCTACTTCAGCCTCCTCCCTGCTTTCCCAGTGTTCCTGACTGTAAAGCTAGAAATTTACCTTTCTCTTTATTTGTGCTGCTCCTTCTAACAGTCTGTATTCCCCACTCACAGCTTTCCTAAGTGTTTCTCATTCAGAGTTGATAGGTGAATTAAGGAGGGTGAAAGAAATGCACGTACTTGGGTGAATAAAGGGACGTAATTCAAACTGTTGTGGCCTTGCATGTGCGTAGGCCTCCTGTCATCACTAGCTTCCACAGAGCTGAGCATCTGACCGCACGGTAAATGACAAAAAATCAAAATATTACTGAAATGGAACTGCAATAGGCAGTACTGGAACAGACCAGAACATTGTCCATGCATCAGTTCATGAGCATCAAGAACAGAAAGCAAGCTTCAGAAGATCCGTAGTAATAACTATCCAGTTGGTTGTTGCTTTTGCAATTTTGAATCTGGAGGTGGTTTGACATCAACACAAACAGAATTTGCAGGACCTTGTACCAGCCTGTGCATTTTCGATTAATAGCTGTTCTCCTGTTCAGTCTTGTAAAGCAACGGCCAGTCTGTTGAAATTTGCTGTTAATTTTGTGGTGTCTGCTTTTTTATTTCAGAGTAAAGTATTTATCTTTTTAATTTTCTAGTCTATATGTGGATTCTTTGTGCCTTCACCTTGCAAGCCTTGGAGCTGGTCTACTTCATTTGTGCCAGCTCTATATAGCTGGAAAATAAACTGCATGTCATCTTTCTAGGATCTGGTTCTTCTATTGCATCAAAACTCTCGATTGCTTATTACTTAGCTTTGTGCTAGCAGAGCACCAGTTATTGCTACCTTGTAAATGCAAACTGTTTATGTACTCCGACCTTCTCTACAAGAACTTTCCACCAGCATACTTCAAAAGAATCTGTCCTTCTGTATGATGGCTTCATAGTTTGTTCTGAAAAGAATGAATGTCTCTCTTCTCTTTGTTTTCATAACTACTCTCATTAATTTTCCTTTCGCTTCCCAAGTATCTTTTAACTGTACTCAGTTTCAGTCATAAAATTTGTGTGAGAAAAGGACAGACAAGAGGACTTTTTCCTCTGGGAAAAATCAATGCTTGTGGAATTGGGAGTGCATTTTGAATGGCTGAGGGGGGAGTAAAATGTGAAGGAAAAGGAAAGTAACACAGTTAAGCGTAGTAAGCATTTAAGCATTTAAATCGCTTTGAAGTTTAACTCATATATTTCGACCACTAGAGGTCTGTATTTCCTATTTTAAAATAAGATAATTGCTTTATTTTATATTCAAGTGCCATCACATTTCAAAATACCCCCTTCCTTCAAGATTATTTAAGATGCAAACACAAAGCAAAATACCTGTCATTGATCTTCTGCATTTATGTAAAGTATAACGTACCAGAATGAACTATTTTAAGTTTATTTTAGTGTCTACTAGCTTATTTCTAATTTCCTTTATTCTTGTACGTTCCTGGTTTTGCTGCCCTTCAGTCCAATTCTTGCAGTTGTAAGCCATGGAACAAGATTGTGGTATTTTATTTTTTCAAAGACATATGCAGCTTAAACTCTCTAAAGTTTTTTGAGCCAAATTAAGAAGAATATTTTTAAAAGGAGACTAAAAGTATAGTTTTCTTTAAAAATGCAGATGGAAAAATAGAGACACCTACTCACTAGATGAAAAGATTATTTTAAAACTAACTAGGCATGTTATTAATCCTACAACTCTCTTTCCAAATATCAGACAGGGAGTATTCTTTAAAGTAATTCTAGGTTAACATGACTCAAGCGTATTTTTCCTTTTTGGAGGAAGATATTTTCATTGTTGAAAATGCCACTTCAGAACTACATTTAATAATTCTTTTCTTTTTTTAAGGGATTTTTGGAAATTGAAAGGCAATGTGAGCCTACACATTTTTTTTGTTATCCAAATAGTGATTTTTTTTTTTGATCTCGTGTGCTGTATATATTTCATGAATTGTAAACAAATTCACTATTTGAAAATGTAAGCATCTTTAACACTTTTTAGCATGCCACCCCCCCTCCCCGCCTTATTAATACACCTGGGTTTGTCGTGACCACTTTGGACACTGTCAGTGCATGATGATGTTTGAAATACTCTGTTTGAAATTATTTACCTAAATAGTTCTCTAATGCTAGTAAGTAAGGGCAAACAGCTTTCAATCCGGACAGAGAAGAAAGTTTGTTAGTGTTATGGTGACATTTATTTTATTGAAACTAATAGATGAGCAAAGCAGAACCAAAAAGTTTATATTAACTATATTGTCTTGTGCCAGATAAGTAGAAATAATCAGTGTCTTGTCCTATATTTATGTCAAATGGGTTATAGAGTGTCAGTGTATTTTTATGCACTTAGGATGTTTGGATACAAGCATATGAGGCTTATATATCTTGAAGCTGCTAAAAATAGGAGCTTTTAGAGAGAAAAGAAGGAGTATCTAAAGATAGAAAACTAGTAAGCAGTTGGCTAGATTTACAATGCAGAATAAAGAAAAATAATCTTTCATTTGCACACTCAAGGACTTTGTTAGAAATGGATTTGGCAAAAATTGGCATAAGTGAAAGGCTACCCCTAAAACACTAACTTATAGGGCTGTGGAGTGATGAATAAAATATTCCAAATGCTTTTTTGGGATATTAAATGATGAATACTACTACAATGTAATATGTGACACGTTTTCTGCATGCTCTTTTTAACGGCCTACAGTATAATAATGTCAGTTACAATTCTAGTGGTTGCTGTCACAGTAAAAAATTGAAGTAGTTTTTGCACGTAGTCTCATAGTACTTGCAGAGTCCAGAAACACTGGAAATATTTCTTCATGCTACTTAGCTCTTTGACCAAAATTGATTTTACCAATTCCCTCCTCGTGTTGTGTGTGTGTGTGTGTGTTTTTTCTAGAAGTTGGGAAATCCTGATGTACGTATCTCTATAAAATTTTACTCGCAGATATTAGTGCCCAGGAAGGATTGCTCAACTTCACCAGAGTTTCTCAACCTCACTAGAACTTAGTGGTTTAGTGAACACTAGCATGGCAATGATTAGGGTTTGTTGTTTGTTTTATACAAAAGTTTTACTGATCTACAGAGCACCCATTATGGTTAGCTAAGAGTCTTTCAGTTGAGAAGTTTCAGTATCTTAGTTTATAGGTTTCATTTTTTGGATCCTCTAGGTTTAGGTTTAAAAGTAAGCATTGTTTTCTGAAGCTTTTCATCTATACACATGTAATTTGGTTTTTGCTCATGTTAAGGGGAGGAAAAACATTCCTGGGTTCAATAAATGTAGAACTAGATTCCAAAATGCTGAAGAATTAACCATTCTCAACATGCAGTGTGTTTATCTAATCTGTTGAGGAGGATCAGTGAGGTGGTGGTTTTAGAGATTGCTGGTTCTGGCCTGACAGATGTACCTGATGCTTCAGTTATCTTAGATTTTCCACATAATTTTCTGGTCTTTCTTTCATGTTTATCCATCAGAGCAATTTCTGTTTTCTTTCTTTGACCAAGGCTGCATGAATGTGTTGCAAACTCTGGTGTTTAGTATGTCTTAGGCATTATATATCCTTAAGAGGTGTGAATATGAAGTTATCTGCACAGCAGTAACCTAAAACTGAAAAGATAGTTAATTAAAGTAAAATATTTCTAGCTCAGTACTTCTAGTTCAGTACTTCTGAAACTAAACATCAAAAGGCTAAGCTTCAGAAAAGATGTCTGAAAGGTGAATCTCAATGTGATAACCCCTTGTCCCAGTCACCTCAGTTGCTCTGTCTTGACAGGAGTGAAGATCTAGGTTATTAAACCTGTAGCTGAATTAGTTTTTAAATATGAAAAATTAGTTTTTATAGCAGGAGGCAGTCACTCTTCTTGTTTATACCACAGGGTGAAGAATCGCCTTTTTTTTTTTTTCCCCTAAGAGGCTGAAGACACTTAGACATATTAAGACTTTGAAATGAGGGCATTAACTATCACCAGCAATCCAGCATGGATTTTTTGCATCTCGGTTCTAGCCATTAGCTTTACCAAAAGGGAAGCTTGGTGCCCTCCTAGGAGATAAAAATGATCAGTAATCAGTAGGCCAACCTGAAGTCTGCTGATCAGGGACACGTCGTCTCGTATTGCTAACAATGCTGTTTACTGCACATTAGATGCCAGGAAGGAAAAAAAAAAATCTGTTTCAGATCAAGGTAGGACTAGGGTTTTCGGCATTTGGCATGAAAAGCTTTTTGAAGGGCAACACAATGTAAGGTACTGCTTTATTTTGAATACACAGTTTACTGCACATTTGTAACTTCAGATTTGATGCCTGGTTATGTAGTATCTTTAGGGTATTTGGAAGTACCCGAAAGAGTCAATAGTTAACAAGAATTAAGCCATCAAGTCCCAGAACGAATAAAAGTGAGATTAGTTTGAGCTCTGAAAGGTTACATGCTGCACGGTTACTTTCTCTGAGTAATAGTAAACAAATGGATTAACACATTTCCTTTATTGCAGCTGGAATTGCGTATATAAAATATAGTGTGCCCCATGTGATCATTTTTAATAAAAGACAAATAAAATTCAGGTTTGTTAAGTGCAAAGAAAATAATTTGATGGATTTTAAGTTTCTATTCTGATAGCTTAGTTCCATGGAATAAGAAGTTTTAAAATATTATTTTTTTAATTATACAGCCGTGCATATTCTACACAAATGTAGCTTCTGGATACCTAACAATTTATATTGGCATCATTATTTCCAAAGGGAATGAACCATAAGTTTCTACTGCAAACTCCTCCAACCTGAGGAGTAAGCGAATTTACGTTAATTCTGGGCTTGATCCAGATCTGTATTTTAGCCTTATATTAAAAAGGCTGTGGAGAGGCAAGAGAGAAAAACAACTTACTGAAATAAAAAGCACTGCTGAAAGCCCTTATCATGCCCTCTCCAAAAAAAGCCGGAGATCAGATACAACATGTGAGGTATCTTACCTCCTTTCAGATCATATATAAAAATCACAATTTGATTTACTGGATATTTCATATACCTATTAATCTGTCTTTAAGGTTACAGAGTCATCTTCACTGAAACTTGTGGGTGCCTCCATAAGTATATGAAAATAGCAATAACAACAACTGTTCTTCCTTCCCAGCTTGTAGGAGAAATACTGTGTTTTATTATTGTGGTTTCAAACATAATAATATAAACCTTTAATAAAGGGTTACGAGACATTTTCCATGTTGTTTTGAGTCTCGTTGGTCTCTGGTAATTCTTATTTCTTGCTGGAGTGTACGTCTCTTTGCATCCAACACTGAGAGAGTTCTTAATTTCACTGTCCAGATCTTCTCAGTATCAGCGAATAGTTTCACTGGTCCAGTGAAGGTAGCTATCACCTGGGGAGTGGCCTTTTTGAGGGAATAAAGGCCACTTCCACAGACTGCTCTGAATGCAAGACAGAGCCTTTCCTTGGACAGTAGTAAAAGAGAAGGCACAATGCTCTGAGCAGCACAGAGAGACATGTAGGCAGTTAGCTTGTTGTTTTGCTGGTTCTTAACAATATCTGGATTTATAAAGACAGTAGTTCCAGCTCAAGATGCAACTTGGAGGTCCCAATTGTGCCAAGGATTGCTGAGGTTAGAACTGGCTCTGACTGGAAGAAACAGTACTTGCATGTAAAGATCCTTTATAGAACTGAGTATCTTTAGGTTTTTATGACCACTTTGAAATTCAAAACTACTGAGAAGGTGTCAATATGACTATCAAATTGAGATAATCTCCAGTGCTCAGGGGAAGGGCAAGTTTTCTGGACTTCTCTCCTTACCGGCATGATCTCATTCTGTGATTAAACCAGCTGACTCGTCTGTACTTCAGCCATTTGCTCTTTCTCTAGTTTCACTGAGGCAACAAGAAACTTCCTTTGTAGCAATGCTCGGGCCAGTCTTTTAACAGAACATTGTTCCCACTGTGAACTTTTTATCTTTACAACTGCTTGAAAACAGAAGTGTGGCATCTACAAATATTAAAGATTCTGTAGCAGAAATTATGTGCTTCTGTTATCTAAAACACCTGAAGGGATGATGCTTTAGAGTGCTGGTGTGAAAGGCACAAGACTGTTGTAAGAGGGAAGTTGCTTTTGCTAACTTAGAAAATCACATACTTACCATGTGCTTTTACCACGTAGATTTTAAAGCTCCTGAAACTCAGCCGAACTTTGGGAAACCTACCCCACTGGAGGGGGAGATGCAATTCCTACTGAGGTCACTACAGACAAGGTCAGGCAAATGCTGGAAACATCTCATATAGATTGTTCCTCTTGGTGTTGTGTGAATAGTGACTTTTCAGAGCAGCATGATATTAAGGGTGTGGGCAATATGGAAGATGCAGACAGAAACATTTTGGATAGGAAAGGAAAGAAGCCTGACCTTTGCTAAGGAGTCCAAACACAAAGGTTTTAATGAATCGGATGCACCAGTGTTGATAGGAAAGGAAGAGTTAGCCTGTCTTTTCTTAAAACACATGATGAAAATTTACAACATATGGAAATTATTTTTATACAGCAGAAAGGAGAGGTTAGTAACCTCAGGAGTGCTATATAAATCTTTCTTCTGGGAGTCAAATGAAATCTTTGTCTCTCTAGAGTTTATTTGCATTATGAGATTTATCATTTGATGATCACAGTTACGATGCAAATAATATTTTGGGGCCTTCAGGGTTACAGCTACTCATGTAGACTATGGCTTGCAGAACTGAGCCCCAAAATTTTAGTGTCTCATGGGGATTCCTTGCTCACAAACCGTTATTCTGTTACTGACTCCAGGACATGAGAAGACACATGTATGCATTGGCTCTTCCTCACAGTTTTTACAGCATATAAAACTCTAACATGTTATATTTTCACTTCATTTGAAGCCTAAAGTGCACCACTTAACATGGCTGTTGGCCTCAGCAATTTCTGCAGCACAGAGTCTCTTTCTACAGGGATGTCGTGCTACTCCCACAGGCAGCTGTGAGGAAGCAACAGGTACACAGTTCACATCTCCTCTAGGCTCCCCTGCCTCCTAGAGAAAAATTGTGGTAAAGGATAAAACGTCTCTGAAATTCTTTTAATAATGTTAAAATAACAAAATTACATGTGTCATTAAAGGATGGAAAATAAGTATTTCTATAGGGAGGCACACAAAAAAAAATTAAAAAAATCAATACAGCCAGATAAGGACTGGCTATAAGAGGGGTATTACAATCTACTCTGTGAAATTCCAGATACTGAGTGAGGTCAGTAAGTATATGCTTACCAGCCTCTGGGTAAAAACAGGTAAAATTTACACAAGTTTAAACTCTTGGTTATGTAAGTTGTTGATAATTTAGCAGAATTTCATGCATCTAAATTAGAAATTATAATATTCTAAAATGGTCACTGAGTGACATGCCCATAGCAATATGTAATACTGCCAGAACCCTCTCTGTGACTGGCAGAGATCACAATAGAAAATGGTATGGAAAGCCAGAGTTGCAACTGTTTCCTCATGCAGCAAATCACCTACTTCTGGGAGAAGTATTTTTCTGAATCTAGGTGCGAATTCTTTGGCCTCTTGTTTTGTTTTGTTTTACAGCTCTACTGTGAAAGACAACTCAAAATCAGTGGTGGTGTTAGTATAAACTACTGAAAGTGATGTTTTAATTAGGTTTCTGTTGCTTCCTCTAGGCAAAGAAATTTGCAGGAGGAAGGGTAGGGGACACAGCTAGTAACTTTGTAGACAAAGATGGAAGGTGATAGGACGACTTTGTTGAATTTCAGGTTAGTTTGAATAGAAGCTTTCTTGCTACGTCCTGGTAGTTCAGTTTATTCAGAGACTAGTGTCGTTTGCCTACTCTTCCACAGTCATGTTATTCTTCTGCTAAGCTAGAAGATGTAGAGACAGAAGTTAACATTATGTATGCAACTTAGGCTCCTGAACAACTTCCCTTAGTTAAAGGTGGTATAATAACATGATGAGCAATGAACTCTGCAAGATAACATTACTTCTACTTTTCTGGTACAAGGAACTGCCTCCCTGTAGTTTCTTGTAAAACAGCAAGAAAGGTGCTGCAAGAGAGCTTACATGCATAAACTTGTCCAAGTTGTGCAGCAAATCAGGAACATTTTGACACGCATGGAAACAGTGCTGTGTGTGAGGCCTTACCTATATGTTAATCCTCAAAAGCACGTTTTCCTGCCTTTAAACTAAATCACCAGGGTGGAGCCATAATGTACCAGAGAGCTTTACAGGTTTAATATGCAGTCCCTTCTGCCAGTTGTGCTTTTTATTTTTACTTTTTTCCTTTTGCAAACGTAGTGTAAATCAATGAATAACAAGTTTTAGAAATGCATTGTGCAGAGCAATACAGTTATTTTCATCTGCAACGTGGCTAATTATCAAAAAGTGGGAAAGAAACAAAACAATTCTCTGCTTCTACTCCAGAAATGGAGAGATCTCCGCAAAACAGATGTGTTCCACTTACTAATCTAATGGAAATTAGATGAGTTGGCTGAGAGTGGTTCATGTTACACATTATCTAAAAAGACTTTTCCTCTCTAAAAACCTCTAACAGATCACATCCTTGCTTCTTACCCATCACCAATGTGGTTAAAGTGACTGATAGAAGCTTTTGCTTTGAGTAATGAAAACCTTAACTGAAAAACAAGCACACCTGCAGGTGCAGCATGTCTATGTGAACACAGACATACAGATAGCACTAAAGTGTCTGTCATGTTAATTAAACCAACTAACATGGAAGTCTTATCACTACATTTCCAATACCATGGCTAGTGATTTCCACATCACTTCCTGCTAGTCAAAATATGATGGCTCTGGGGAAAACAAACCTCATTAACTTCTTTTTATTTTACTTCATGCTGAAAAATACCAGTTATCTTACTGGAGAAGCAAAAGCAAATGCATTGTGGATTTCTGTGCAAGGAAATGGATGTTAAGATTTCAACACGTTCACTCAGAAGAAGCTTTGTCTTTCATGTATCATAATTCTGCAATGTGTAATAGGATTTGATTCACTGTGACTGATTGAGACACTTGATTACTTTTATATAATTTATTTAGATATCCTTACAGTGGGAAAATATCACACAACAGCAATACGCCTCAGAAAAGACTTTTTTTTCCTTAAATGAGAATGTTAGGAACAGCCTGGAGGGAGAAGTTAAAAGATTAAAAGCAAAGGATCAGCATGGAGGCTTCTTAATGAATGCCTCATTAGGGTCAGAAAAAGGGAACCAAAGGCAGAAAGGAAAGAAAACAGCATGAGTAACTGGTAAAGTACAAGAGTTTATTCAGACAAAAAAAAAAATCTTTTAAAATGGTAACGCAGCAAAGCCCAAGAGAAGTTAGTATCACTGTAACAGTAAGTGTAACATGGAAAACATAGATGCCCAATTGTGCTTTCACTTGCACAAAACTCCTGTTAAGGGCAGATCATTATGAAGACTAGAAGAAAATTTGAGTAGCCAAATACAAAGACAAGCAATGTCTCTGATTTTTGTACAAGTCATTTGGACTAGTGAGGTGCTAAGGGGTTAGTCAAAGAGAATGAAAGGTCAAATATGGACACCTTAATCCATGTCAGTGTGAAACATATTATCACCCATGAAAAAAAGCAAGATACTGTGATCCTTAATGCTTTGTCTGGAAGGCAGCACACTTAATAGAATGATACCAAAATAGATGTTCTGCCAAATTTGTACAGCTTGTTTCCTGTTTTTTTCGAAGTAAAATTTATTACTCTATTTTGAAAATAAAATTCATTAGTGAACTCTCTTTACTGTGCTGGCTCTGAGATATTCCTGAGGACCAGCAACAGAGGTAACAGAACAAAGAACGCTGTTACAGCCAGAGTGTGAGCTCAGCTATGATGCTGTGAATCAGTGCCTCCTCAACAAAGCGCAGTCTTGGTTCTCAAGAAAACATAACTGTGCAGTTGCCTGGAAAAGGTAGTGCTGTGCCCTCCAAAAGGTGCCATATGAGCTTTACTTTAGTGCTAGGAAAATTACCAGTTGAGCTGAGCAAATGCTTGCGTGTGTGGCTGTCCTGTACTGATATGACTTTTTTGATGGTATGTCTAAGAACATGGAACAGCATCATAAAGTGTATTTAAAGGCAAAGTATTTTTGAACCTTTTTTCCTTTTAAGTGCTTTTCAGGAAGCACATGGGTAAAGAAATATCTTTTACCTGAAATAAAGCCTGATTTGAGAAAAACTGTAGTTGTCTTATGGTAAGCTGATAATAACAAAGCTAAGAGAAAAACAATAAAGACAGAAATGTAACTGCAGATCTAGAGTCCCACTTTGAAAACAGATGTTGATTCCTGCCCCATGCTTTCCATTTCTGATTGTTGTTCATCAAGTAAGGAACATGAGGAAATTAAGTGGTAGCGACTAACTCATGGGCTCAGTGTACCTTGTAGCTGGGAGGAAAGGAAGAATGTGTAGACTTTTAGGCTAGGGTAACAAGAATGACGGGAGAAAGGAGAAAAGATGAAAACCAACAGGAGTTTATAAAGAAAAAGATGAAAAGGCAACGTATATCCTATGAACTCAGATTGGGGGGGCATGCATGGTTCCTCAATAAACAAGATCAGGCTGCATCTTTGTACATTATGTGCTGCCTGCTTCAAGCGAAGGGTCTGGCCAGCCTGTGCTGGTGACAAAGCAGGGTTAAATGGAGGATGACTGCCAACAGAACTCTTTTTTTTTTTTTTTTTAGCAAGTCAACTAGTGCATTTTTCTCCCTGGTGAAGCCCCCCAACATAAAAGGACAGCTGTTCAGTGGTTTTCTGTAATGTTTTACTATTTGCATGGGTCCCTCTGAGCTAGAAATGCTGAGGCACAGTATTCTCATTCATTGTATCTCTCTCAATTTTCAGAAAACTCAGGCGGCTCAGGAATGCTGACTTATTTTCTATTCCTGTTCCTATACTTCATCTACTGATTGTTAGATTCCACTAGCCAACAATCTATCAGTAACTGACAAACTTGTATGATCTATAAGTAAAGAAACGAATAGGTGAATTAGCTGAAATTAGGCTTTTGATGAAATCATTCTTTGTTGTGGCCCTAACTCATAATTATAGCTTTTGCTTCAAAGAGTGAAATACCGTCTAAATATTGACCTTGCCCAAATTCAGAACCAGTTTCTTTAGATAATGCCAGTTACCTTTTGCTGTAGCCTGTTTTTTGCCTTATCTTCAATCATGCCACACACTGATGCATTGCCAATCTGATCTCCCTTTCCTGCTGTGAGGTTGTCTTCAGTTATTACCCCTTTTCTGTGCCTATAAGAGAAACGCTACTCAACTACAATAAAAGGAGATAAACACCACAAATAGCAACCAAGTGTTCTAGCTAGCATTGTAATACAATGGATACCTGGACAGTTTTGCTATCAAACAAAGAACAAATGGAATGACACCTGGCAGCCCAAAATCTGTAGTTCTTTCAGATGATGGTGCAACAGAGAATACTAACAGCATGCCATTTGGAGCATGATATTTTCCTATCCTTAGTTGCAATTCACTTGAAAGCTCAAAGTAGTTTTTGTATAATCCATCATTTATCTGAACATAAGGCCATAAATGATTAGTTCAGCCATTCCATTTCATACATGCTTTGTCACAAACAATCACAGCTGTTAGGACTTTCAGTCAAGATAACTTCTTTTCACTTGTTTGTTACAGCTGAGGAAAAAAAATATCAGGTACAAGTATCATAACTCCCTTTGTTTGTCAGATTTGTTAAATTCCCTAAAATGTTCAAAATCTTCTAGAGCACTTATGTCAATTTTTTTTTTTTGTAAAGGATACATTTTAGGAGATGGTACAGAACATGGTATGAGTGTGCTGAGTACAATGACTGTCTATTAGAGAAAGTGATCTTAAGAGACAAATTTGATGGAAAGGGAACTAAAAGAAATATTGTGGTTAGCAAAAGCTTACTGGCTTGCTTTTCACTGCAGGGTGTTTAGGACCAGAAGGAGGAGACAGAAAATGATACCTTGATTAGTAACTTTCTGTGCAACAGCAGCTATATTTAAGAAAACAGCTCTGCTGGAGCCCATCTGATCTTCAGGCTGCAGCGTTTGGGCCTCATGCATGAGGTCTATATACCTTTTAAGCTCTAAGAGTAAATTATGTTGCTACCTACTCAAAACTCTCCCATATATTTGAATTTACCTTATGAATACATACCAAAATTTTAGCTTTGCATAAAATTTTAATTCCAGAACTGCTTTTTTTATTCACCTGGAAAATAATATCACACTTCTAAAGTGGAACCTGTATGCATCATGTCTTGATAAGTATCTAGGATTCAGTTCTCAGCAATACCAACCTATTTATTCCTGTTAGCATGGTGGAAACTAACCCTATGGTAGAAACTAACCTGCAATAGTGAAAAGAAAAAATTAGTCTCCCCTCCACTTTCCCCTCTCTTCATAAATGATCCACATGTTTCATATTGTCTTCAGAATTCCATGAGATTTCTAAAAATTTTTTGTGATGCTCTGCAATTTTCTCTTACCAGATTTTCAAACCTGATCCTAACAATGCAGAGGCTGACTTCTTAAAAATACCATAATCTCCCTTCAGACAAACTGTCCAAAAAACAGAACTGCTATCCAAGAACACTGCAAAATTGTTAATTAATATTTGGGAGGAACACATGTTCTAACATGACATTCATGTCAGTGCACTTCTGACGGAATTGTTGCACAACTGAGAGTGTGAGGTACAAATACCAGCAGTAAGCTAGATAAGACTTAAAAACTGAAACAAGATTACCCAAAGGCTAGAGATTTAGCTAAACATGCAATAGAACCTACAATACAAGTAGATGGCTGGGCCTGTAGTGGCTAGCCTATATCCTGACCTACTCCTCGCAGCTGTAAACTGTAAATCTTACCAGGCTTGCAACTCTGAAAGGATTCTGAGATTTTACTTTTCTTTCTGGAGAGAGATGATGGTTTAAAATCAATGGATGTAAGAATTTGTAAGGGGTTTGATATGCAATTACTCTTTAACTAGCATTGCAATCTAGATTAATTGTGAGGCTGGTGTTCATTTCACTTCCTTTTTTCTTCTCTGCTCTGTCATTTGTTGGGATAGGTCTGATCCTATTCCCTGTCAGATAATTAGTCTCTTTCACTCCACCTGTGCTGTCACCAGCCCAAGCCCCTTTTGTTATAACTAAGGAAACAACTGCGGTGGTTTTGTTTCAGCTTTCAGACCTCTCTTCATGTTAGTACTTTGGGTGCCAGAGGAGATATGTTGCTGTGTTGCCTGTATTCCTGTCACAAATAGGTGAGGGTTTTATTTTGCTGTGCTGCCCGCTCCCCTCCCCTTCCCTGACTTAGCCATTTGGCCATTTTCTTTGGCATATCTAATACACTGCCCAAGTGGATCTAATCATACGCTGATGAATCTTGAAAACCCATTTCCCTAACTCAGCTTTAGGTATAACATACCAAAATTAAATTTTAGTCTTTCTCTTCTTCTTGAGGTGTCTCCCGGAAGATAACCGTTAAATTCAGCTAAAAAAAGCACAAGATTAACCATGTAATGTGAGTCAGACATGGATATTTATGCATTATTTTAATCAAATACTATGTTCTCTATCCAAATCAGGAAAGAATGTGACCTTTCATGAAGTCACCAAGGCAGAAAAGGAGACTTGAAGTATGGGGAACACAGATACATGCCAACCACTCAAACAATTGGATGCCTCTCACTATGTGATTAGATGCCCTAAAATTTGGGCAATAATTTCCTCCTCAGCCACAAGAGAGATTATGAATACCCCTGGTGACACTAGTAGCTTCTGGACCTGAAGAAGGTCCAGAGGAAAAAGGAGAGGTAGTGAGCAAATGAGAGTAATTTGTGACTGTTTAAAACATTTTCAACTAATATTATACTTCTGAATAAACAAGAGTTTAACTAGGACAGTGTAATGGGAATTTGTAGTTTATGTAACTCTGAATTACCATATTAATTACTGGAGGTGTAGTAAGGAACCATAGGCAGTGCCAGAGAAAAGTACTACCTAAATGTATTCTTTTAACAAACACAGAGGATAAAATTACAATGGTGCAGAAAACTTAGGAGTGTAGGAAAATACAGTTAGTGCCCACTATCTGATATAAAATTTTTAATGGGAATCAACTCTGACGCATATCTGTCTGCAAACACAGTCCATACGTTTCAATGGAATTATTCTAGAAAGTGTAAATAAATACCATGTTTACTTTCTGCATCTGCCTCTGTTTTTATAGTACTACAAATAGCAAAAAGAAATGAGATACATTTTCAGATATTTAATACAATTAAAGATGATATTAATTCAGTGGGTAACACAAATACAAATCACACATCTTCTTGTTCTAAGCAAACTGTAAAAAGCAGGTTGTAGAGTTCTGAAATTTTAAACTGAAAGGCAGCACTCTCCTCACTTTTTTGCAGTGCTGTGGATTTTGGCATTTCAGGCTGGTATTTACTGTCTTTTAAACCAGTAACTTCTAGTTGCAGTTTTCACATTCTGTCCAACACAAGCAAGGTCCTGTTTCCAAGCAGGAAGGCAGGACATCTTGCACCATTGGAAATGGCCCCACTTCTGCTCTCCACCAGTGTAAGAATTAACTCTATTTCTATCTACTACCTTGACAAAAGTTAAGGGGAGAATGAAACCAACTATATTCAAATTCAATGATAGATGTGACTTCCCTCTCTTAATCATACACAACCACTTTTCTTTCTCAGTTTAGCAACACAAACCAGGAAGCACTCCATAGTGGAAACAGATTTTTTTTTTTTTTTTCTCTGCTATGTAGCTCAAATTGTAGAGAGGAAAGGTGCACAGAAATACAGTGTTCCTGCTGGAAAGGCATATAGTTAAAATTATTAATGCGTGAGCGAAAGCTTAATTTGGAGGCACTTCAACAGATTTTTGAAAGATGCTGTAATTTAAAAGATTATGGTGGCAACAAGCAAAATGGACTGCCATAGTCAGGAGTGTGAAACATTTGTCTGGCACTAAAACAGAGCTGAAAGCCTTTCTACATTGCCACGGTAATTACCTGCCTCGGGCCATACTCAATCCTCCTATTCAGGCAAAAATCTAATCATGTTAGCGGTGTGGGTTCATGCAAGTGAAGAGAAGACACCTGCACCCACAACAAAAATCCTTCTTTACCCTCATCCCTTTGAGGTTTGTAATTTTACTGAGCCCATTTACTAGCCTGTCCCATGCTATGCAACACAAAACAATGAAAACAAGTACTGCTGTGTATGGAAGTGATGGAAATTTAGAGTGAACTGTAGCCTGCTCTGGACAGAATCCTGCTGTCACTTATTGCCATACATCTTATTAATTTCAGCGGGTTTGCAGAAATATAGAAATGGCTGGAACCGAATCATGCAAATTTATTGCTTGTACATACTGTGATCCTATTGACTGACTTAGTTGCTGATATGCCTGTTAACTTGCTTGGAAGAATATAGGGCTTCTGTGCCTGTAACTAACTGATAACATTAACTGTTTTAATGTACAGAAGAGGGGGAAGACAGTAAATATGTTACAGGATTTCACCTGAACATATTTAAGAGCTCTAGTTCAGTTTAACTTTTAAGAGTCTGAGCTAAGTTTAGAAGATGGCTGATGTAATGAAAAAAAAAGGGGGGGCTGGCAGCATTTTAACTTTTGCTAACTAAAATTTAATCTCTGGTTGGAGATCACTCCATTTTTTTTCTGTAGAAAAGGGATAAGTCTGGTTATGGAGAGTCTACGCTCGCAATTTTGATGAAACCAATACTAGTTGCTAACTGGTGGAAGCTGTATTGCCTGTTAGAGTGAAGGAGAGAAGTGTTTGCTTTTTTTCTTTTTTGCAAAGATTTTTGAAGTCTCAAATCATCAGCATTGCCTTCAGTGATTTTATTTTTTTTTTAAGTCACAGTCACAGCACAGTCACAGAAATTTCAAGTGCCGATCTGATCCCGACCAGAGGATGCAGGCTGGTGGGAAGAGCCTTGGTGGCGAGAAGGTGTTACCGCTCCGAGGGCTGTGCCTTCCGCCAAAGACTGCCTTTGCTTTACCGTCAAACTGCCGAGAAGCCACGGAGGGCAGGGCTGTGAGCCTGCGGGGCATGCAGCTGTCTCCAAAATGCACGTGTGGCTTAGTGAGCGGGCTTCAGGGTAGCCGGGCCACAGGGCTCAGGTGCCCGCGTTCTGCCCCGAACGGAGCCGTCCCCGGCCAGCCTCGCCCAAACAAAGCGGGCGTTCCGCCCGAGGCTGTACCGGACACCTGCGCCCGGGGCCGGGCAGCGCTTCCCGAGGAGGGGTGAGGGGGTCGAGAAGCAAGCGGCGCGGAGGCAGGCCGCTGGCTGGGGTCCAGCGGCACCGGTGGCGCGTA
>NW_010513221.1:0-208 GCF_000687285.1 Phaethon lepturus
TCCTGCCCGGCTCTCAAAGCGGGGCCAAGCCTGGGTGAGGGGAGGAGGAGGAAATAAGAAGGAACCATGTTAACTCAGACACCCGACCAACCTCCGTGCGTGGACTTTATCCTGGCCCTTCTGCCGAAGGGCAGCAGCCTGGCACCACAGGGCGCTCCGGAGGGCTTGAGAGAGCCCTTGCAGGGGTCCCGCAGCGGGGCCCCCTTCT
>NW_010513221.1:412-13868 GCF_000687285.1 Phaethon lepturus
CGCTGCGGGGGCGCGCGCCGGTGTGGCAGGAGTCCAGGGCTCCGCTCGGCGACGTGCGGCCAGCCTCCATTCCTGATAAGGGAAGTCAGCTGGACTCAGGAGGAGACCCAAGCACCCTCTGCACCCAGGCCTGAGCTCTCGCTGTGTCCAAGGAGGAAAATGGCACCGCCGCTGGCGCAGTTCACGTGTCTTCACATCCCGGCGGCTCGCCATGGGCAGGTTTCTGGCAGCAGCTTCTCACCAAGGCCAGTCCCACAGTGCTGCCGCACTGGGACCCGCAGGCTGCCGTCACCAGCTCTGCCACGTCCCGGTCCTTTCCTCCAGCTATTATTTCAGCTATTCCCATCTCCTCTCTAATGCGCCCATTCCTCCACCAGTTAGACAATTACCCACTGCAAAGGCAATCCGACCAGCATCTTCGCGTCACCAAAAAGGAGTCAGGAATGACGGCAAATGCCCAAGACAGGAGCTCCACAGCTCCGGCACAAGCAGCACCGCAGCCAGAGCCACAGAGCCGATAGCCCCTGAGTTATTCAAGAAACAGTCAACACGCTCACAGTGCTGCCACATCCTCTCCTAACCATGTAACCCATTTTTTAACAGATATATGCACCAAGACAAAGAAGCACCTGGCCTGCATAAGAAGCCATGGAGACCACCAGCAGCACGCCATCCTCTGCGACCCCCCCATGGGATGTGTTTCCCCAGAAGACACTGGACTCCATAGACATTGCTGTTCTTGTGCTGTACTTCGTATTTGTCCTCGCGGTTGGGCTGTGGGTAAGCAGATACCGTTAAAAGCTTTCGTACGTGCCCTATATACTGAAAACTATGGCTGTTTGGGCCTCAAACTATTTTACTTTGGCTTGAATCCAGATGCACTTCACTGGATTCGACTGAGCAAGCGGAACGACGGAGTTTACAGGTCCTTTTCCTCACTTCAGCCTGGGGAAGTGTCCTCAGTGCTCCAGAGGAGAGCTGTTCAGCTCTAGTGTTTGCCAAGGTTTTGAGAGCCCTTGTAAGGAAGAGGTCATCTAAGTACAAAGTATTGCTAATAATAATGTTTTGTTCATCCAGGAAGGAATTGCTGTCCTATAAATCACCTGTGCTTGTCTGCAGTGGTCTCGACAGCAGATTCCGTAAATTGAAAATACCGTTCATGTATAATTAAGGCAGAAGGACATCCTTTTGGCATGGCTTTTGTAATAGCAAAAGCACAATCTGGCTGTCACAAGGCAGAGATGAATAGCTGCTCCATTCAAATGTGGTGCATAACTTACATGAAACTATCAGAAATCTCTGAAGAACAGGAGCCAGTGAGTAATATGTGCCACACCGAGCATTTCTCCTGGCTGTGCCTAGTAACTGGGGATGTCCACAGTTCTTGTCCAAAATTGCTTGTCTTCTTCACGGATCTGGAGTGGTTTAGTTTGCTTATCACAGAAAACTGTGTGTGGCTTACAGCACTGGCCAGTCCCCTCCCTCCCCTGCTGCTCTCTCGTCCCCCAGCATTTCCCAGCAGCAACTGCGGGTCCTTCAAGAAACCCTTCGCTTTCATCTGATGACAGTACAGAGTTTCCCGCTGGGGAAATCGCTCGGTGATGCTCTGAGCAGCAACTGAAATGACTGCTGAAACCTGTGTTCTGCTTTTCTGCTTTCCCAGTCCATGTGGAAGACACAGCGCAGCACCGTAAAAGGCTACTTTCTAGCTGGAGGACAGATGGTTTGGTGGCCTGTAAGTATCTTTATCATTACACTGCTCGTGCCCCTAGGCTACAGCAAGACTGAAAAGCACTTCTGTCCAAGCAGACCTTATTTCTCCAAACAGAAAAAAAAAAAAGTTACTTCCATGTTTTGCAAAGACGCAGTTACAATATTGGCTTTTTTTTCCATATTTGAGACTGAGGAAGCAGAGCTGCTGCAGGGCACTTGCCACAGCCCTTTGCCCCCGCGAGAGCCAGCCCGCTGGCTTGCAAAGCCCCTCTGGTTCTGCATGCTTCGATCTGGAGACTTCCAGAATTAACTGGGTGGTCCCCATCACGGCGCAGCTTTACGTTGAGCCGGTCTGCTGGGTGGGGTATTTAATTTGGGCTGGTCTGGCGAGTCAGTATGTACTAATACAAGAACCTGATGACCTGACTTTTCTACTTGGTACCTCCACCTTCTGCGCTGCTTCTCTGCAAGAGACTTTCCTGTTTTGGAAGCAGGATGGTCCTAAGCATGCCCACGAATGAGTGATAGGCAGCGAACGATAAAAGAAGCTGGAGAGAGGTGCCAGAGCCACTGAACATGTAGGCAAAAGAAAGCGGCAGAGGGTGACAAGGATTTCATGTCCTCCATAGTCATGAGTGGGGGAGCAGCATCATTGTGTAACCTCCATGGTGGGAATCCACTGGCGTGTGTGCGCGCACTGGAGCACCCAACTACTCTGTTTACCCCGTTGTCCCAGGCTGAGAACAACTCCTTGTGCCAAGGCCAGATCCGCTTTCCTGTCTCTCTCCAGGTGGGTGCATCCCTGTTTGCCAGCAACGTTGGAAGCGGCCACTTCATCGGCCTGGCTGGGTCGGGAGCCGCCTCGGGAATTGCTGCAACAGCCTACGAGTGGAACGTGAGTGTGGCACGGCGGCTCTGTAGCCGTCTCTGTGCTGTACAGGGCAACTCCCACACCCAGTCGCCACACAAGGGTACAGCTCCGGCAGCTCCAAAGGCTCAGACTCCAGCTGCATGAGCCAGAAGTCACCACCAGCTGCTGGGTTTGAGGCCTCTGCGGGATAACCCAGTCCCCATGTCCCCACTGATCCACCCCATCGCAGCCTTGACCAGCATCGCTGACCTGCCTTTCCATTCGCTTTGCAGGGGATGTTTTGTGTGTTGGTGCTGGCCTGGCTATTCCTTCCAATTTACATAGCAGCAGGAGTAAGTAGACGGGATGTTGTGTCCATCAATGATTTGCTGGTATTTAAATCACCTGTTTGGCTCATGGGCTTAACTATCTCTGGCTCTACCTGTGCTTCTTCTGGAAGGCAGGGCGCGAGCCACGGCGCGCCCCGCCGCGCCGGTGCCCTGGGCTAACGGGGCCGAGAGCTGCTGCCTGGAAACAGCACTGAGGGTTCGGGCGTGGGGGCCAGACTGCTCCGCTACCCCTGGCAAGGGAGTAGAGTTGCTCCATCTCCCAAGGAGACAGACGGAAGGTCTCACATCACAGTTTATAGTGAGCCTTATGTCAGACATTATAGCACAGTCAGTGCTCGCTAAGCTGTTGTGCCGGCCTAAGGAGGCAGCTGAGAACCAAATACCAGCACAGTGCAAGTGGCTGGGCCGTTCTGGTCTTCTACCAGAGCAAGCCGCCCACGCCAGCTCCATGGGCGAGCCCTCTGCAATTCGCAGGAGCGACTGCGTACCACCTCCTCTGACGGCGCGTCTCTCGCGTAGGTTACCACCATGCCCGAGTACTTGCGGAAACGTTTTGGAGGCAAAAGAATTCAGATGTTCCTGGCGATTCTCTACCTGTTCATCTATATCTTCACCAAAATATCAGTAAGTAGAAAAACATGGAAACAGACTGAATTCAGTTCACTTTGGAAACGTGCTGATCAGCGAGGCTGAGAAACGCAACTACTGGCCCTTCCCTGTATTAGCAGAAAAGAGTGTATTATCAGAATACCTGAGGAAGATAGACTATAGCTGTTTTTTGAGAACCTACCCAAAAAGAGTAGCTTCTTTTTTCCCCCGTGAAGGATCATCACTTGCTATAGGAGGAGGGGAAGCTGGGTGTCAATGTCCTGTTCATTGAAAAGCTGAGCTGTGAGCGTGGACACGTTTGTTGTTAGATTTTGTACGTCTGGCAGCTTACCCAGTTTCTTCCCTTTGCATATTCATTGCCTGCGCAGACACCAAATGCTGTTATGTGCACGATGAGTAAGAACGTAGGAGCTGGTACGTGTTCAGCTGAAAAGAGTTTAGTGCTTTATTGCACCTGTTTGATGTAGTGCCTTGAATAAATAACCGGATCGACCCTTGCGCAACACCTCGCTAGCTGTTCAGTAACCGTGCAGCAGTGCGTGAATCTGTGAAATCAGACAAGTCCCTGCCGGTGTTTTTCCTGTACGTACGGGGCCAAAGTGGGACGCGCCGTCTGACACGCGCCTGCCTGCATCCCCTCCGAAACCGAGGCTAGTCACGGGCTTCAGCGGCACCGAGGAGCTAGGCACGGGTTCTCCTCTAGACAAAACTGTTTGATGCAGATCTCCGGTAATACAATTCCCGAGGGAGGCTGGGTCGCTCCGATGCTTTTCTATCTGTCTGTCATTCTACGGTTTGCGGTTTGCCTATCCTAAAACTCTCCTAAAATGCAGCATTTTCACGTAGCTGCAGAGCTGGCTGGTCAGGGCTGGGTCCCAGCCCCGAGGACACTCTTCTTTATTACCTCGCTGTCACTGTGTCAGCGGGGAGGAATTCGCAGTATGGCAAACTGGTGCTGGGGCTGGCGGCAGGCCGAGGCACCCGGGGCGGTTTGCGCCGCGGCGGCTCTGGTCCCGTGGCCGGCACAGCTCTCCCCACCCAGCTCGCTGGTGCTCCGGGGAAGAGATAAGCTCACCCCACCCGAAAGCCTTTCTCACAGCGCGCTGTGCGCGCTCCCCCTCTCCCGGGATAGCTCCATCTTCGCCCTCCCTGTGCCCCCGTGACCAGTAATAATAAACTGTCGAAATGCTGAACTGAGCCTGGTCCTAATGCGCAGGAGGCAGGGGCTGGGGCTGCGGTGGGGTGTGCCATGCGGAGGAGACGCTGCGGGGAGCTGCGGAGTCACCGCAACAAACCAGACTAGTCCCACGAAAGGAGACAGCTTGGTCAGCTAATGTTCACGCTCCCTGGCACTGCCAGCTTTGAGGAGCCCGGTGATATCACCACCGGCACTGTGATAACTGTCCTTTCCTCTAGGTTGATATGTACGCCGGGGCCCTCTTCATTCAGCAAGCCTTACACTGGGACCTCTACATTGCCGTGGCAGGCTTGGTGGCCATCACGGCCGTTTACACTGTTGCGGGTACGTGGCCGGGTTTCGGATCCTCCCGTGGATCCTGCTTAGTGAGCTGAGCGTGTTCACGCAACGCACCGTGCATCCTCCTGCTCGTGACGGGAGTCCTGCGTTGCCCGTACGATCTGGGTTTGCCCCGAGTATGGATAATGGGGGGGAAGCAACTGAAAACTCGCCTGTTAAGAAAAAATTACCAGCTAAGAGCAAATGAATACCCCTTAAAAGGCCATACCAGATAGGGATGCATGTCAGTTCTGCTTTAAGGAGAAGCTATGCTCGAGGCATTTGCACAGCACGTTTTTCCTCTGGGCTTTTTGGAGGTATGAGTGATTTACATAACAATGAGCTGTGTCATGCGGAAAGCATTGTCAATCTTGGGTGCCCTTTCAGGGCTTATGAGTGGCCAAATGGAAAAAAGCCATGCGCAGAGTAAGCGGCAAATCCCAAACGAATAAAGGTTGCTTCTTTCCCAGTGCTCAGCCCTAGTGATGTTGCTCATAAAGATTCTCCCCTCCTTTTTTTTTTTGTTCTCCTCCTTATTCAGCTTGGGCTTTGTTTTGGAGCTTTTCCATATATTTCCCATAGAAATGCTTATACTGGACTTTGGCTTTTTAGTGATAAAATGGTGACTCATTACGATTCAAAACATGAGAATTTTCAGCCAACGTGTCATGCACAGGAGTTGGCCAAACTGCCCCCCAACAGGGTCAGAACACACCAGCCCGCCCGGCACGGGGCTCGGCTTACGCTGCTTGTCAAAAACTGCTGCAAAGCGCGGGACACCATGACAGAACAAACCCAGTTTCCCACAGTTTGCTGCTTCTCTGCTCTCTTAGGTGGCCTGGCAGCTGTGATATACACAGACGCTCTGCAGACTCTCATCATGCTGATCGGGGCTGTGACTCTCATGGTCTTCAGTGAGTGTTTCCCTGAGGTTTTGTTACTAAAACTATGATTGAAGCTTTACCAAGTACTACAAACAAGCTGGATCATCACAACTGATTATCAGTTGATGTTCTGGGAACTGCTTTCTATATATTCTCCTGTTGGAATACATGTTCATACAAATAATCTTCCAGTAATTCTTTATGTGGTAAAAATGCATGAGTACTCCCCGAAAAATCTCTAAAGAAATACGTTCTGAAGCGGTATTATAGACGAACAAGCACTTTTAGTGTTACGCTATCCCCTGGCCCAATGTTAGAGTCAATAGCTTCCGATTTTTAAAGCGTACTTGTGGAGCATCACCCCAAGCAAACTACAGAGAGTGAAAATCAGAGTACCAACGCGGGAAGATGCGATAACGGCTTCTCATGACCTATTTTAGGCTTTGTTGAAGTCGGTGGTCTTGAAGGTTTGCAGACAAAATACTTTGATGCCATCCCCAGCACCCGCAAGGAAAACAGTAGCTGCGGCTTGCCAAGAGATGATGCTTTTCACATTTTCCGAGACCCTGTTAACTCTGACCTTCCCTGGCCAGGAGTTTTGGTGGGAATGACCATCCCGTCCCTGTGGTACTGGTGTACAGATCAGGTGGGTTACTGCTCATTTGTTTGGTTTCAGGAACATGCTATTAGTTGGTTGAATCTGATTACAAGCCTAGGATTTGCAATGTAGCCTGGACTGGTTTGCTATTTCTGATGGGAATTTAGTAAAATCTGAAGGTTTCAATCCTAAAGATGCAAAACTTGATATGCACAACAAAATTCTGGGAATCATTCCAACATAAAAAGGAGTAAGAATGCGTTTGTGAGTTACTCCCAGTCTAGAAAGATGGTTTTTGTTTGTTTGTTTGCTTTTAACTTAAGCCTTTCACTCCTTGTGAACCACCTGTGAATTCACTCTTTCAACTTCCCGAGGGTCTGACTACCATCCCTCCTAGTGACATCAGAGCCAGCGCAGCGAGACTGAAGCCCTAAGCGGTCTCCTGAGGCTCCTGTAGTACTCTTTTATTTAACTCACTTTGCTCGTTTCAGACTTCGTCCTGCTTTGACACGCGGGCTGCTGACCTGGCCAGGCTTAGCCATCGGCTCAGGGAAGTCCCCAACAGAAGAAGAAGAAAAGAAAATTCTAAGCCTGAGTGTGATTAGTTTAAGGAACAGATTATGCCGCACGGCATACTGCAGAAGCAAGGCTCAGATTTGCTGACACAAGCAGTGCCTTTCAGGTCTACGTCTCTGTAAGGTGCTCGGGATCTGAAGCACGAATTACAAAGCCACAGCCAAGCTCTGTGTTCACCCTTCTAAGTCCACCTAATAGCTTAGAGGGGGATAAAATATATGCAGTTGGTATCACATTATCTACAGCTAGCTCCTCCCTGCTGACAGCAGACCAAACATGTTTCTTAATTTCTAGGTCATTGTTCAGAGGTCCCTTGCTGCTAAAAACCTCTCCCACGCTAAAGGGGGCTCCTTGATGACCTCCTACTTGAAAATTTTGCCCCTCTTTATGATGGTAATGCCGGGCATGATCAGCCGGATTCTCTTCCCAGGTAAGTGCTGAAGGAGAGGTTTGTTCCCCCTATTTGTCACTACTGGTTGTGCCTACTCTACAGCTGGAACAGCCTTCACTGAATAAGTTAAAAGGTTGCGATGCATCAAATGCCCAAAGTGTGACGAAATTTTCTTCCCGTTACAAGCGGACGAATGCACCTCCTCCTGCAGCAGACCCCAGAGACGTGTTTCACAACGCGCTGCTCCGTGTGCGTCACCCGTTCTCGCAGCAGTTGTGCTGCTCTATTCTGAGCTTGCTGCCTGCAGCTGCTCGGCGTTTTGGCCGTGCACTTAGGCCCCTCCTGCACCCAACGTGTTACTCCTCCTGCGATTTAAGTTTGAGGCACTTCTCCTCCTGGAGAAATCCTAAGATACCACCTTGAATGTTGCAAACTGCTCACTGGGTGGGAATGTGTGGATGTGCCGGTCCGTGAGGAGCTGTGCCAGAGGTGGGCAACATTCCTAGAGAAGAAGTAGACATGCAGGGCAGGACAACTACCTGTACTGGTAGTATCTTTTGCGTGGAAGGCAAAAAGGGGACAACAGGGAAGCTCAGTGCTGCCCTTACCTCGCTGTGTTGGGATTGTCCTGCATTACTCGCTGGAAGCTTTCCAAGCTTTCCAAATACCCAGTTTTTCACTTGGAAAGCAGTTTACAACATTCAGTAGACTAAGTTGTTTAGATATATTGATTTATTGTGACTACCCAATACTGCCTCTCGCTTCCCCCTTGCTTATTTTAGATCTGGTGGCTTGTGCAGATGCAGAAATTTGCCGAAAAATCTGTGGCAACCCGTCTGGCTGTTCTGATATTGCTTATCCTAAGCTGGTCATAGAACTTCTGCCTGTAGGTAAGGAGCCTGGTAACGGTGCTGGCGCTGATGGGTACGCACCAGCCAAAAGGCGCCTGTGAGAAACGTTCAGAGAGGAAGATACCCTGCGACTATGTCAGTGGGGCTCACGTCGGGCTTCATGAGAGGCAAGGGACAGCATGCAGCAAGAGAGATGGGTATCCAGAACCCAGAGGTCTACTTCAGTCAAATTGGGATAAGAGATAAAGAACAGATGTTTAACATTGAGAATCGACTGTTAGCACCTCTGTATCACTGGCCATTTTAAAATCGGGGCTAAAAACATTTTTAAAAGTCTGTCCTACTTCAAAGAATTCAAGGACATCTTTCAGCTGGGGTTACTGGGGATTCCTCAGGGTGGCTCTATTTCTCCTTCTGTTTGCAGGACTCAGGGGCCTGATGATGTCAGTGATGATAGCAGCTCTCATGTCGTCCCTGACTTCCATCTTTAATAGTGCCAGCACCATTTTCACCATGGACCTCTGGAAACACTTCCGTCCTCGTTGCTCTGAGTGGGAACTCATGATCGTTGGCAGGTACAGAGAACTAGGACACGCGTATTAGATCAGAGCCTGAGCGTTAGAGGCGCGTCTTGGCACACCTCGCAGCCTGCTGCCCCTGTACAGACGTAGTATCTTCATATTGCACAGGTTTGCTGGAGGAGTGGAGCGGGGGCCTGATGGTTACAAGAGATCTCAGTAGGAGTCTTGCAAGCTGAGCAATCGGAAAAGAATGGTCTGAACCAAAAAAATTGGTCTTAACTAACAGCAATGGCATCTTCTTCTTGCACAGGGTCTTTGTGCTGCTGCTCACTGTGGTCTCCATCCTGTGGATCCCACTGGTACAGGCTGGCCAGGGAGGGCAGCTTTTTATTTACATCCAGTCGATCAGCTCCTACCTGCAGCCCCCCGTGGCAATGGTGTTTATACTGGGTTGCTTCTGGAAAAGAGCAAATGAAAAGGTAACAACTCCGCTGTGCTCAGCAGAGTCACCTCTGGCCTCGCTGTCCTTGTAAGAGTCTTGCAGTTCAAACCACCGCCCCAGGCTGCAGTTCTGCTGCCTCTTGTAGTGTTTGGGAGAACGAACGCACCCAGGCCTCTGCACAACCCAAGCAACCATCACCAATACAGCAGGGAGCAATTCCTGCTGGTTTTCAAAGATGCCACTGGCATTTCAGAAGGAGTGAGATGATGGCATCGCTCTGCTGCAGGGTGTCCTTCGCAAATCTTGGAGCCTGTTAGGGGCTTATTAGCCAACAGCTTGTTTATTACCTGGACTTGTATTATCTGCATTAGGGGGTCTACAGAAGGCACAGTGAGCCTAGGGAGCGAAGCAGACAAACCAATGGCATCAATGGCCCAAAACCTCCAGTTCCTCCATGAAGTCTGGTGCTGGGTAAAGGGTAAAGTCTTCCCAAACCAGGCTTCGGTTAGGCGGAGAGCAGTCATCAGCTCCTGGGGTTAAGGCAACCATTAGGATACAAATATCACTCTTCAAAGAATTTGGGCATGAGATGTTATTCTTCCCCTCCATAACAAAATTAATGACTCACTTCACCCCACGGAGGAGAGGTACCAGGGTATTGTAACAGCACTGGCAGACTCCAGATAGCAAGAGCAGACAAGGGAGGAGAGGGAAGCCCACCAAAAAAACCAGCAAGGAGAAATCCTGGCCAGCTTGTAGCCTGAGAACATGGGATGTAGCCCTGGATCCTGGGCGGATGCATGCTGCTTGCTCCGACAAGGAATACCCTTCCTTTCCTAGGGCGCATTCTGGGGCCTGGTGATTGGGCTGCTGCTGGGCGTCATTCGGCTGGTGCTGGACTTCATCTACCCAGAGCCCCAGTGCGGCGAGACCGACCTCCGACCCGGTGTGGTGAAGTACATGCACTACCTCTACTTCTCCATGGTCCTGGCCGCAATCTCCACGCTCACTGTGCTGGTCGTCAGCATGCTCACAGAACCCCCCTCGGAAGAAATGGTGCGTCACCCCTTCAGATTTCTTTTGTTATTTGTAAATGGCTTCCAGGCTGCCTCACACTACGTCCATGGGAATAATGTGGGGATAAATAATCTGGAAATGGAAGTTTGCATTCACTCTTTATTTATGATCACACTTGCAATTACCTGTAACAGCAATCCCTCCTCTGCTCCAGCACCCTGCTGCCAGTTAAGATTTTGATCCCATAAATCCAGAGTCCCACCCTGGAAACTGGTCAACAGTAGATGCTACAAAAAGCTGTTCTTAAGTTCAAACGTGTGTTTAATCCATGACAAATTAGCTTTTTCCCTCTATTTTCCAAGAAATTCCAGCTTCTGGGTCATCTTTGTCAACTCTCTTACTAATTTAGTGAGGAACCATTTTTACTCGCAGAAAAGAGAAATCAAGGGCAGAGAGCACACTTCCTCTGGAACAGGTTTGTGCCAGTTTGACTATTTTTAATAGATATATTGAGGCTACAGAAAAACATTAATAGCAGAAAGAAGGGCCAGAAGGGACCTTCAGAAATCATAGAGCATCCTCTTGCTTTGAGACAGGACTAACCTGATGTATTTCTGAAAGACCTGGTGACCTTATTCTTAAAAGTCCCCAGAGAGGGAGAATGCCCAGGGAGGTGTGTGATCAATCCGAGAGCTCACCTGCCCTTCCACTAGCAGTTTTTCCTCATCTCCAACCTGAATCTTTCCAGCTTCATGTTGTGCTCATCCCTTCCTGTCCGCCCTATCGTTACCGAGAATGTTCCTCTTTAATGAGTCTTTTACATATTTGAAGACAATTATCATATCTCCCACCTGTCTTCTCTTCTCTCAACAACCCCAGTTCTTTGAATCATCCCTCCCTGGCCACAATTTCCATTCTTTTTCTCCCTCCACTGACCCGCTCTCAGTCTGCATCCAGTGACGGTCCCACGCAGAAACGTCTCCTCCTCAATAAGAGAGTGAAGAATGCCATCCTTCAGAGAGTGTAGCTGTACAAACAGCTATCGTGTTCCAGACAAAACTAAATCCAACATGCTGGTGGTAGCCATCGCTTCTGTAGTTACCAGATGAGCACTTGGCTGTTCACCTGCTCCAGCAGAGCGGGAGAACAGATTTCCGCCCCTCTAAGTATTCTCTCTGCAGGCTGCTGTACTGCTAAGGTAGTCCTTTAAGCAACCATGAAAGCAGTTTTCTTTAACACCACTCTTCATGCCATCAGATAAGTCGGCTTACCTGGTTCACTCGTGGGGATCTACCAGTCAAGAAAGACCTAGCAGTCAGCCCTTCCCCTGATGCTGCAAAAGGAGTGTGTGAAGCTGAGCGTCCAGCTCTCCAGATTGATATAAGCATTGCTTCTGAAAATAGTTCAAATGATAATAAATGTAAGTGCTCCAACGTCGTATTCAGTACTACCTACACTTAACAACCCTAGGCATTATGTAAAGCCTTTGAAGACAAGAAACGTTAAAGCTACTTCCTCTGGATTCCTGTAACTTCAGGGCATGCTAAAAGGTTTTCACCTGACAGTGTTACCTAAGCGGAAGTTTAGTCTTTTCCATCTCTTGATGGCATTACATATGCTTGAAATCAAGAAGGAGCTGGATGGGATACAGAAAGCCATGCCCATTATCCTGCACTAGAGACCGGTGCTGCTTGCACCTGCTGCAAAGAGAACTGGTTGAAAAAGGGGAGGGTGGAGGAAAAACACAATTATTTTCATGAAATTCCATTTCTGTTTTTCAGTGATGTTTTCTGATCGACTCTAGCAGCAGGGAGAACCCAGAGCCCTGGGCGGAGTTCTTGACAGATCAGTGAAGGAGGATTTACATTTTTTAAAACTTGTACTTGTCGGTATTAGGTACAAACACGCATAGCAACTCATTCTGCATTTTCCAGCGATGATTATCATCACTTGTTTTTGCCAGGCTTGGGACACTGTTTATGTAGCTTCGCAGCTTTTGCTGTGTATTCCTTTGATCTATAAAGAGCTGTTGAAAAGATCAGTAAGTTAATAAATTACTGCGCAGCTCTTCGCAACTGCTGGGAAGTCTCACGTTTGTTGTGCATGAAGTGCTGTCCTCCCAGCATTTAGTCGTGTATGCCCTAACCCACACCAGAGCTGGGAGAATTCAATTTACACGTGTGTGGCGTGGAGTAACCCTTAACGGACTAGAGCATGCACTTGCAAGAGGAAGCTGGTGGGCACCAAGCAGATACAGCTGAGCTTTTAGGTTTGGTCTACTGTTACTGTTTATTAATTGTTGGGAACAGCAGAACTTCAGCTCAGAGCTCCAGGGAAGAATGAAATTGGTACTACAGCCCCAAAAGATGCTAATTGAAGGGCTTCCTACACCTCAGCACAGCTAGTGTATTCATTTAAAGAATGCTGGTGGGTTTTTGCATCAAAACCCTTTGTACAGGACCACACTGATACATTCCTGGGATGTGCTTTGTTGGTGAGATTTATACCTCACTACTCACTCTCTTTTTAGGTACGACTAATGCCAAAGGGAACTCAAAGCTGTTGACCACCTTTCTGTGGCTCTGCGGGATGGAGCGCAAACAGGAAAACACCGAGAACGCGGCACCGACTAAACCCGAGCCGCTTCCCGTGGCTTCCCTGGAGGAGAAACCGCTGGTGAAACATGTCCTGAACATCAACTTGCTCTTATGTGTATGTGCTGGGCTCTTTCTCTGGGCCTACTTCGCATAGCAGCTGGCTACTCGATTCCTGATGACATCAACTAATTTTAATTGGTGTAAATAATAATAATTAGCAGAGGGTTAATGTAATTCATAAAGCTTTCTAAATTTTATTTCTTTATTTAAGAAGACAGGCCCTGTTCCCTAATCCTTTCCATATTTCTAATGGGGGCCTGGCTGTGAAAAGTGCCGAGCACTTGGCACCCTCACCGTCAGACCCGAACGGGCAACAAGGCGGGTGTGAAGAGCTAAGGAAGGCTGCTAGGCAGAAGAGGTTGTTGAGTTATTTTAAATATTTAATTACGCTCTTTGGGGTTAGAGCCCTGCCTGGAATTCAGGAAGTCTAGATTCTCTTGCTATTTATGCCTCTATAACCAGCCGCAAGCACTTGCTTCCG
>NW_010513222.1:0-5073 GCF_000687285.1 Phaethon lepturus
GCCGGCTCGCACTCAGCCCCTGCTCTGCTTGCCCGGGCGAGCCGCGCGCCCTGCCCCGCGCAGTGTTGCAAGAGCTCGCGGACCCGCCGGGGCTCCCGCCAGCCTTTCCAAAGAGCTGCCTGGAAGTCATTTGCTGACCACGGCGGCTCCTCGGAGCTGCCCCACGCTGCGAGTGCCATTCCTCATGGTCGGCTTTGTGCAAACTCGGCTGGAGCCTCTGGACACCGCTGCCATCATACTAGTCATTAACAACTACACTAATGAGTTCCATTACGCCAGGCCGGCTGCCCAAAGCGCCCCGGGACAGCCAGGCCCCACGAGCATATGCCTGGGAGTCTGGGGCTGCAGCCCCAGCGCTGGCAGGTGTCAGCGCACAAATCTGCTTCCATTTACAATCTTTGTGTCATTTGTAGAGGAACTTCCGAAGAAAGGCTGGAAGCAGCAAGAGAAACAGGGTCTCCCCCACAACTGAACCCCCTCTCCTCATGCTATCAGGTTTCCTTCCAGCCACCCAGGCTCCAGGCCTCTCCTTCCAGCCAGGCAGGACATTTTTAGCTGCTCCTTTTCTAGCCAAACCCACGGAGCACCAAGTCTTGCAAGAGGGGAAAAAATGCGATCCCCACAGGAGACTGGTTCCAGAGAGGACTCCCCTGGGCCACAGGACACTCTGCAACGACTCCAAGAGCTGGTTTTTGTCTTGACTATGTGCTTTTAACTGGAATGGAAGATGACAGGTTGTCTTTGCCCAACCAAACCAAAGACCGAGAGATGTGTCTGTGAAGATCAGTCCCCAGACAGCTCTCCTTCTTCCCAGGCTTTCTCTTGAGTGCCTCAGACAGCTGGGAGGCTCACAACCAGGACTCGAGAGCCTGTGGACTCGGCTTTAAGCCTCCCTTTCTCCAGACTGCTGGGCTGTAGACGCAGCAGCTGGTAACATTTTAAATTAGAGGCTTACATTCACTTAATGATGTATTCAGCTTTGATTTACCGAAGGAATTACTGCATGTTAAATGAATACAAGCTGATTATTAAACAGACGCAGATTGTAACCTATCATCTATGCAAGACACAGGATCTTATTACGATATTAGAACCATATTGAGGTTTAGCAACTGTCACTTGGTCCTTTGCAATTTGCACTGAGCAACCGTCCCATCGCTGTCCGCACCTAGAGACACTTTGCCAGTCGCCTGAGCCAGGCGGACTCCAGCTGTTCCAGAGAAGGCCCCCAGCCGCTCCCGCACAACACAAGGGCAGAGCAGGGGATGCTCCCCCGGCACGCAACGCACGACCTCTCCCAGCCATACTTACCCAAAGGGGTCCAGGTCTTCCCCACCAACAGCAAAGGGGCTCAAGGGGGAAGGCCTGAAAACACAGAAGACAGCAAGATCTTCAGCGATGGGAAGACCGGCTGCGTGGAGCAAGCAGGAGCGAGCAAGCAGGCAGGGCAGCACAGCCAGCGTGGTTGCCAGTGCTGTGTTCACGGGTGCTCTCCCACGGCAAGCACTACAGCACCCAAAGGGCCCTGGGACCTGCAGGACCCTGCGTGAGCGGGCTGGCGCTGGGAGCCACCCCATGCCCAGGACGCAGCATTTGCCTCTCCAGGGTGCAGCTGGGTGAGGACACCGGTGTGCGTGGCAGGCTTGCGGGAAGCTTGCCGAGATGAAGGGGGCCCTGCTGTTCCCTCTGCTCCAGGCTGGAGCCGTCTGTGGATGCTGGGAGTTTCCATGCCAGGGGCTCCCCAAGCGGTGCCAGGCTAGGCCAGGCTCTCCAGTGTGTCCCAGCTGGAGACACAATGACAATCCTGCTTCCAGGAGTGCGAGGACAGTGGGGCGGTGAGCCTGCAGCCAGCTGTCACATCTCCTTGCCAACAATATGTGCCAAAAACATGGTTTCAGAGCCATGCCCAGCTCCAGCTTGTCTGCCTGGGCCTCCCCAAGGAGCATCTCGCACCCTGAGCAGCCCTGAGCACCAGCAGAAAGCAGTGGGGTTAAAGAAGAGGTGACACGCAAGGCAGAAGCCACGGCCAGTCCCCAAGAGACGGCAGAGCCACCGCAGTGTCTCTGACTTCCAGCCAAAGGGGATTACAGCTTGTGGGGGGAGAGAGGGGGGAGCCTGCCTGCCACGTATGAGGGATGGCTGGGCACGAAGGGGCCAGGGAGGGAAAGTGAAGTGGGTGCCATGTATCCCATCTTCACAGCTTTGCCAGCAAAGGGTTTCAATGGGAAGTGGGGTCAGGGGAGCAAGGAGAGGAGATCTCTGCTCCCCTCTACCAAGCCCGCACCTCCTGGGCCTGGCACCATCCTGGGAGGGCAGCTCTACCGGCCACAGCAGGCAGGAGGCTTAGAGGCAGCCCCAGCTCTGTGCCAAGCGAAGGCAGAGTTCTGCACCCACCTCACGCTCTCTCTCCTCTGCTGTGAGCACAGACCCCACAGCTCTGCTGCAGCCCACAGCTCGATCTGACACCCAGCGCTCTGGCGTCTGTCCCGGAGGCTGCCTGGCCCCATGACAGCACTGTCCCTTCCCCTGCTCTGCCAGCCCCGGAGCCCAGACAGTCCCTCAGAAAGTACAGAGCAGGGCCTCCTTCCTTCCACCGCTCTCCTTCCCACAGCCCTGCACGCTGCCCTCTCCCTCCTGGGTCCGTAGGTCTCCAGCTACACCCCCAGGCACTGCCAAAGGAGGGTCAAACCAACAGACAGTGCCAGAACAGGCCACCCCTCTGCAGGCAACCTAAACCAAACCCAAGCATTCAGCCTATGAGGCTGAAACTGGCTGGGGAGGGCTTGGATCCTCTTTGCTCCCCATCCCTCACGTGCAAGATGGGGACCAGAGGTGCAGTTTGGAGAGTTGTGCCAGGACCACGTCCCGTCTAACGGAGGACCATCAGCAGCCACCCCCTCTTTACTCACCAGGACGGTGCTCTCGTGCCTGCTGGCTGCCGGGGAGGGACCCTCAGGGGGTCGTAATCCTGGGGCAAATCAGCATCCTTCTTCTCAGCCTCAGGCTCCTTTTTGGCCTTCTCTGTGGGGGCCCCGAGGGGAGCGATGATGCCTGAAGCAATCCGTGTCCTCAGCTCCTCAGTGTTCTTGTACACCCTGCAGGGAGGAGAGGCGAGGCGGTGGGCTGGGGAGGCCACAGGACCTGGGCGTGAGCTGCTGGACAGGCTGTGAGGGGGGTGCTAAGGGGATGGACAACCCCAAAGCCTCCCCGGCACAAAACATGTCCCCAGCTGGCAGCACAGAGGGGATGGGAAAGGGTAACAGCACACAGTGGCACCATAGCCCTCACCCCATTTCAGATGGCAGAGGTGCCACCCAGCCCAGGGGACTCCCTTGTGCTGTGGCCACAACCTGACCAGTTTGCACTGGAGGAAACCACAGCATGTGGCACCGCAAGGCCACGGGGTGTCTGGGACACAGCTGAAGCTGCAGCACCCCTGGGCAGTGTCCACCCGGCACAGACAGGCAGGCAGTGCTCTGGAAATAAAAGTGCTGGGCTGGCCTGGCCCATTCCCAGGTGGGTCGCTCTCCCCTGGGCTCCGACCCATGGTCCCCTCGCTCCATAAACCTCTCTTGCCCGCCAGCAGTGCAGAGGGAGGCAGGGGAGGGAGCTCTGGGGAAGAAAGTCCTCCAGGCTCCTCCTAACCTGGTCTCTGCCCCCCTCCCCATGCCAGTGGGACATTTTCTCCTGCTGGAAATGCTGTGGAACTGAGATTACTTGTGGAAATCATCCAGGTGCTCCGGGTTGATGTAGTCGGCCACTGCCAAGGTCACATCTGCCACTTTCTGAGAAGTGCGATCCTGGAAGAAAATACAGGTGAGACACTGAGTCAGCAGCCCAGCAGAGCTGGGAACAAGGGAAGGAGCAGGTACAACCACAGCTAGGGGCCTGGACACAAGGAATGGGCTTGCCTGCTTCCTGCCACATCCCTGCGCTGTGCCCGAATCCCCAGGAGCAAACAAAGTCCAGTGTACAGCAAGGCTCTCCCTGCTTGCTCCCCCAATCAGGGCTTCAAAGGGTGAAAGCAAAAACACCCGGGCGGGTGCTTGTGTGGGACAGGAGAAAAGATCTGCAGAAAAATCCTGAGCTGGGAAGAGGACACAAAAGCGGCAACTCCTGGGCAAGAGTGTGCAATCGCACAATGCAAACCGCATCGCTGCGCCAACACAGCTCGTGTTTGACCAGCTTCACACTGGACCACATCTGCTGCTGCACAGGCAGGTCTGCAGCCCCTAACCCCCCCTGGGTCTGCTCTGTCGTGAGGGACAAACATTGCTGCAAGGCAGAACAAGTAACGGCAATAATTTAAGAAATGGGCCCTGCTGTTCTTTTCACATTTTGGGCGGCAGCAGCCCCTGCACCTGAAGGACCCCAAACCTGCAGGGACCAGCCTGAGTGCCCACCATGACGTTGAGGATCATACTGTCTTCCACCATGATGGCCTTCAGCAGCAGCTCACGGGCATCATCCGTGGACTTGTACCGCAGCGTATACACCTCCTTGTTGGCTTCCCACCCAGCGGGCAGCAGCTCTGACTTCCTTTCATCAGGACCTGGCTGTAACAGGACAGATGTGCTGCTGAGACCCTGCCCACGAGCCCAGCACACTGGAGGGCCGGGGGGACCTGTCTTGGCTGCACTGAGAGATCCAGGAGGGGATCTAGATCTCTGGGAGTGGATCTAGGTCTCCAGGACGGGATCTCTCAGTGCCTTCCAGGTTTTGACTGCAGGAGCAGGGCTGTATTTCCAACGGGCTGGCCCTGCCTGTTTGCCAGCCTCCCGCAGGGTCCCTGCGCTGGAACAGGAAGAACACAACCACCCTTCGCTGAGTAGGGGAGGGCAACAGAGTCCCAGACTGGGGGACGATGCTGTTCCCCGCCTGGCACCTCTTGGCTCCCCAGCACGGGACAGAGCTCTCCAGGGGGTGGGAGGGAAGGCTGTTGTCCTGTTTGCCCCAGCCCCACAGGGGTGCTGCCGGGGGGCACTGCCCCACACCCTCCTTTCTTCCGGTATTGGGGGTTCTCTGCCGACACAGAGCCCTGCACCCCCACCTCAGCACCACACCAGGCTCCCA
>NW_010513223.1:0-10365 GCF_000687285.1 Phaethon lepturus
GGTGAGCTGTAGGCCAAGGGGAGTTCACCAGATCTTGGGGGGTCCCAGGGACACCAAGGGGCCTGTGGGGCCTGCAGGGCCTGGGGGAATGGAGAAAGCCTTGTCTGCATGTGGCTGCTTTCTCTGAAGGCAAATGAGCAAACAGGCTAGTGGGCCTGAAGTAGCTTTTCAGGGTTTTTTCTTTTTAGAGTTAAAAATAACAGGTAGCCTGAAAACTCAGCTTTGAGAGAGCTCAGAAGAAGGTCATGTAGTCCAGCTCTCCTGTAGTGTGAGCCAGGAGTTCAAACCAGGGGTTTAGGTGTGTACGAGTGCTAGATTAAAAAAAAAAAAGTTTCCTTGTTTGCAGGAGGAATTAATAAGCCTGAGTAGATGGGCCCATGTGTTTTGGGGCTCCCCCAAACACTTGGCAATAGTTACAGTCTCATGAAATGCAGCTGCTTGTGATGAAAGGCACCAGCTGCTTTGCACTGGGAAGGGATAGAAACTGTAGGGAGAATTCAAAATATTTTAGCAATAAGGGCTTCAGAAACTTAAATCGTGGAAAATAACTGAGGGTTTTTTTTTCCTCCCTGTTCTAGGCATACAGTCAGGTCTGGTTCTGTCTTGTGGCATAATGCTTCACTGAGAGAGCATCAGCTTGATGAGGAGAACCGTCCTGCTGCTCCTTGCAAGTGTTGGGTGCTTTCCTATATCTGTTCTGGCTGTTCAGCTTTAGCACCCAAAGCGACTGCAAGCTCACAGAGACAAGGTAGAAGCAAGACTAACGCAATTGTATAAAGGGGAAATCTAAGATCAGCTTTCCAGTCTTTAAGTGCTTTGTACTTAAACATGGCAGTGAGCTCTCAGCAAACAGATGGTTTGACCTTCCTCCTGTCTCACTTGTCAGAGTGGGCTGGGCTGTGAGTTGCTGAGCGTTTGGGAGCGGAGCGGGATGGCTGTGCCATCTGGCACGTGGCTCCGGACACGCTGGATTGTCAGCTTTTGGGATGGGTCTGGTGTCGATACAAGCAGCTCCCTGGCAGCACCTGCATGTTTTAGAGCCCAAGTGATGAAAAATGGCTCTTGGAAGTGAAAAGACTCATCACAGTGTTGTCATGCTGGCAGATGCAATCACATAATCCAGAATAAAACTAGATTTTTAAGGAACAGTCCTGTGATAGCTGTGACAAATGACTCAAGGAGACTAAATGGAGTTTGTTCTCCTTATGTCTGTGGCATTTAAAAGCCAGTGGGCTGTGCAGTGTGTATTTTGTATTGCGTCATCATGCCAAAGTTGAGTAATTGATGGGACCAGTAACAATCTCTATGACAGCATTCAATGCCTTGGGAAGATAAAAGGGACCCCAGGGAGCCTTTGGCATCTGTCACTGACACTTTTGGGAAGGAGGAGACTTATCAGTTGCTGTGCAGAGTTTGACCTGGAGTAGCTTTTGTAGCCAGGGCATGTGGGTGAATCCTCTGGCCTCTAAGAGGGCTAGGAGTTTTCAAGTCACAGCCCTTTTTGTGCCTCAGTTTCCCTGTTGTAAGGGAGGGGTGCTGCAGGTTGTAGGCACAGAGGGAGTTGCAGCTATGGATTTATGGAGGGACCCATCTGTGTGGGTTGGGTTGGTGTGAGATGTACCATTTTGTCTGAACGAGAAAATGACTTGTTGATCAGATGGCGGGGCAGCGGGGTTTCGGGTGGAGGGGTGGGGAGTGTGTGCTTGGAGGGCAATGTGCACAGCAAGGCAGCAGACCTCCCCTTCTGTCCCTGGTCTGTGTCTCTTTCAGGATGAGTCACATCCCTTCTGTCCCTCCATGCAGCCAATGGGAGAGATATGGGATCGAAGTGGAAATTTGGACCATGCTGGTACGGCCCACACTGTCACCAAATGTGGATTAGAGCCAAAGGTTCCTGCTCCTTCTGGACAAATAACTGTTTTGTCTTCAGCAGACAGGAACATGCTGAATTCCAGGCTCCTTACTGCATCCCTGCCCTTTCCCAGCCATATCTCCTGGGATAAACCACCAAATCCTGGTGTCCCATGGAGGCGATACCCAAAATAAGGTAATGAAAAGGGGAGGGAGGAAAGGATGCAATGTGCTGGCTGGTGCACCTGGGGACCTGTTGGTAGGAAGAGCACACAGACATGCTCAGGCTTTTTATAATCAATAGATTGATCAACCTTCAATCCCATGGGAAGCCCTGGTCTAGGCTGGATGGAGACAGCGAGAGCTTTGACTCAGCCAAGGCCAGCGGTGTAAGGGGGGAATCTCCTGGCTCAGGGCTTTAAAAAGTGATCGATTACAGGATAATGTAGGTTTGAGCCTGGTGTGGGTTGTTGCAGAACTGGTAGCAATGCTCTTTTTTGGGAGAGATGATGGTCCTTAAAGCCCTTAGTTCATGCCTAGGAAATCTTTAGCATTTTAGCATTTAAAAAAACTTACACAGCTGGGAACAGTCATTGTTTCTTCATGTCTCTGCATGGGAAACAAGCTAACATGGGAATGTGGAGAGCTCTAGTTGTGGATTTCTGCAGAGCTTCACAAGAGGGCAGAAAACGGCTGTGGAAACGCCGGTCGGTGGCTCTGGGAGCCTGACAGTGACTTTCTGATGGAAAATTTATAGGGATGCTCTGGTCTGCTCCAAGGCAGAAGCGTATTGCAGATTTGCCAGAGAGCTGGCGTAAACATGTAGCAGAGCAAAAACAAGAGAAGCATCCCTGCTGTGAGCACCCCCTGTGAACAGTTGTGCCTTTCATATGGGTAGTCACAGCTACCCTCATCCCTCTTGTCTCCTGGGGAGGGCACCAGGATCCATCCCTGTTCACAAAGGGGCATTTATTCCACATACAAGTATGGTGAAAGTGGGAAGGAGAAATGAAGCTATGGGAGGGTGTTTACTTGGGGTCGTGGGAGGTTGGAGAGGTGATGGCTGGATGCGGTTGTGTGGCTAGCTGTTCCCTTGCTCAGCTTAAGTTCAGCCCCTCTTGTGCCAAACGCGCTGCTGCTCCTGTTTCCAGCAGTTCCCAAACAGGAATTGTAGTTTACACCAATGCACTGGCCTGGAAATTGGTGTGATGGAGGGAGAAGATACGTATTCTCCCTGATGCATGCAAGCCACTAGCCATCACCAGATGTACACAGTGGGGTGTCCAGGGAGACCCATCGCCTCGAGTGTGCCCAGCGGCTCTCAGGGTGGCTGCTCTTTGCTTTGCTTAGATCTGGCTTAGGGAAAACCCTGTGTGGCCAGGTCAAAGCAACCAGCCTTGGCCCTGGGGAGCTCCACGCTTGCCAGCATCAGGGAACCTGTAAGAGGAATTTGTATGTGCAAAACTGAAGTCATCACCCATGCGAACAGGCACCTAACCCCTGTTTCTCCAGCTCCTGTCAGACAGGGTACCCAGGGTGTTTTGAGACATCCATCCAACAAGCCTCACTGGGGAAACTGAGGCATAGAGTGATGCGGTGGCCTTAGTCTGTCACCACAGGGAGAAGCAGCCAGCAGTCCCAGCTTGTCCTTTCCTCCAGGCAGGAGGCCTGAGGAAGCCCTTCTGAGGGGCCTGATGCTCCTCTGAGCCCCAGACAGCCCTTCTCCAGTGCCAGGGGTCAGATGAGTGTCTTTGAATCTTGACAAGGAGAAGGAAGCCGGGAGTGCTGACTTTTCACTCCTCTTACTCTAACTAGCTCCTTGAACCTTGGGCTCTAACTGCTGGGATAGATGTTTTGTGGTATTTTCCTTTTTTCCCCTGCTTTTGAAGCAAAGATGATGACCTCGGGCTCTGGATATTCTTGCTCCTCTCCATTGATTTGTCTGTAGGAAGAGATCTTGGGAGTCCTGACTCGCATCCTCCCCGCTGCCCGTAACCCCTAGACAACACCCACCCACTCGCTGTGGGAGCAGATGGTGAACCGTGCACAGCAGACAGCTGCTCAAAACGAGCTTATGGTGTAACCCCACGTGGCAGTGAAGGGCAGCCCCTGGGCAGCAAGCGCTCCGGGTTGCAAACCGGCACTACAGGGAGTGGTGCAAGGATGGATCCAGCACATCAAGAATTAATCTTAAGAGCAGCAACACTTGTATCAGTCAGGTCTGGGGTAGTGTCAGTGGGAATGGCTGTGCTGTCATGGGAGGGGTTGTGACAAAAAGGGTTTTGGAGCCTGGGGTGGCCCAGGGGGGAGGCAGCATTGAGGTTGTCTTAGGAGCAGGCAGTAACAGGGACCCAGATACTCTGCATGTGACATTTTTGATTCCTCATATAATAATTAAACTCAGAAGGTCTCCCTGAAATCAATGCTGTGTTAGTGTAACCAGCATGTTCTGCATTGTGCAGATGGCCCACTGGGAAGAGGCTGGGGAAATGTAGCGGGGCTGCTTGGGCCTGGGCATGATCTAAACATCCTGCAAAGCAAAGTCTTAGCTCTTAAACCCTCATCTGTGAGGTGGGATTTGCCTGGGATGTCCTGACAGCTAGGCTGACTCCCAGGGAAGTGCAGAGCTGGATTGAGAGCTGGTGGCACCTGGGATACTGGTTTTCCCCAGTGGTGAGTCTGGCCTGGAGGTGGGACTAGCTCATGTGGATCTGCTTTAGGAAATCCGTGCCAAAGTATTTAAAATAATTTACAGGCCAGTTTCACTTTTCAGGTTTTTTTCAAAGGAACTAAAAATAAATCTTTAGTTGTAAAGCAAAATAAAAACACTGCCATCTTTCATTCCAGTTATTATACAGTAGCTGGCATTCTTTAGACAAAGCTTAAAATAACCATGAACATACCAGTGAAAATAAATGGGTGAGTCATGTTTGTTAATGCAGGATTAGAAGTATTGCTCTTGGCTCTCCCACTGTGTAACATCGCGTGCTCTCTCAAGCGCATACAAGATTTTGGTCAGCCTGGTGAAAGAAAATTTGGGATCCATCAGTTCCAGGCCATCCTGAATGGGACATGTGCAAGGAGGCTTTAAATCAGACTGTTTATTTGCACAGTTGTGTTGTAAGCACCATGTAGTGTGAACTGTCAGTAGGAGTTAGGCTTATGCCTCACTCTTTGGCTATGCAAGCCTGATTTTGAGAGGTTAAATGGGGAAACTCACCCTAATGCTCATCTCCAAAGCTGCTGCAAGATGGGCCAGCTCCTGTGCTCCTCTCTTCTCCCCCTTTGCAGCTCTCCTCCCTGGGGCAGAAGTTGAGAGAGGAGGAAAAGGATGGTACCAGCATGGAAGTTTCAGAAGTTGCTGATGGTCTTCAAGCTGAACAGGGCCCATCATCTGCTCTTTGCCTACAAAGACCCCAAATTTCCCCTTAGGAAGGTCGACTATTGCTGGCATTTGATGCTCTGCCTTCTGCCTGCAGTTGGACACAGAGGAGGGCCAGAATTAAAATCACATCTCTCAACTGGTTTTGGGGGCTCTGAAGAGGGCAGACTGAGCAGCTATGGAAGTGGAGAGCAGTGACCCGTGGTGATGTGCTGTTGGGCATGGCTTACCCCTCGATGTCTGTCAAAATCAACTCACTGTGGCCAAAGCAATGGGATTTTGTGACCGGGAAGACAGATGCTGCTGTTTTCCCTTTGAGTTGCACTCATGGAGCTTTCAGGGTGGTTTAAGGAGACATCAGTGAACCTATGTGGAGCAGCTGTGATCTCCAGGGCTTAAAGACTTTGACAGCCCAGCTCTGCTGAATCTTGCTGGGGCTCTGGAAGAAGCTACCTTTCCAGCTGCCTGGAGGTGACTGTCCCTGCAGGAGGGACAGCTTAGTGCTCACACGTGTCTGCATCCCGCTGCCACGGTTCATAGCCTGCTCCGTTAGCACACGCTGCAGATGACAGTGATTGAAATCAGGCAGCGACATATGGCAGCTGGGGAGGCGAGAGACAGTGGTGTTGGCTGGCTGTGTTAGGTGGTGGGGGCAGCGAGTGCAGCGTACTGGCCTTTTCCGAAAGGACAGATCCAGGCGATCAAAAAGGGCTCTGGGAGAGAGTGTAGCTAATGTGGAAGATGCACAGCAAGGCTTGAAGCAACTGGTCAAGGACCTTTCTGAAGGACCTGTAGTGAGATGTGAGGCAGTGTCTCAGCTGAACCATAATCCATATAATCCATCTGCATTTGGGTATGGGCCCGCAACTACCTCGCGCTCATCCCAAGATCCCCTCTGCGAGGGTCTTGAGTGGTGCAAGGTGGAGCTCAGCTCTGCCTTGATGTGGTTTACACCATGTCTGGGTATGGGCTTCAGCATCCTCCTCCTCTAGTCATCCACCCGTGGGCTGGCGAAATGGGGAATATGGGGTATATGTGCCCCCCCCCATCTTTTCTGATTTCCTGCAGGGGGATTTCTGTGTCTTCCTCTTTTCATGTCTTTAAATAGCCTAGTCAAAATATAGGCCAGCAAGAGGGATTGCTCATACTTCTTGTTAAGAAAAAAACCCCAACAACCTAGCAGGGACAGGTAGCACTGCCTGGTGCAGTGTGATTGCTCCTGTATTTCTAGTGTGATGCTCTTTCTTATATATTGTGGCTATGGGTCCTTAGCTTGTGCTGTTCAGGACAGACACAAGCTGAGAACTATCACCTTGGGAGGAAAACCAGGAAAAAAAAAGACTCAAAAATAATCTCAAAATGCTGCTGCATATTGCTGACAGAAAGCATTAGTGTTCAGTTCCTGGGATAGGGCTTGGCTCATTAGAGAGGTTAGTAGTGATGCATATTAATTGAGGAGGAACACATTTCTGTTTTTTATGAAGGAGGGTAATGCTTTTTCATATGAATATTTAATCCAGTATCCCCCTCCCCCCTGTTTAATTTCTCCTCGTTTCAGCCAAGTTCAAGTGAGTTCCTGGGCAGAAGGAGCCAAACTCACTGCTGTGCCATCTAAAAAGCCAGCACTGGGTTGTGACCTCCCCTGTTTCAGGGGCTTACACTTCCCTCTGGGGCTCTGTAATTCACTGAGTTTTATTATTACTGGTGTGCAAGGGGCCCGAGCACCCAGTCTGGTGTGAGCGCTGCTGTGTCCCGCTCCTGATGTCTGAGAATGGTGCTCAGGCCCTGCGAGGCTGTCCAGAGTCTCTTTATTCCTGCTATCTTTATCCCGGCTGAGATTGAAAATCACAGTTTGAAATCCCTTTCCCAGCCTGTGTTTCTGTATCAGATGGAGCAGGATCGTGGCATTAAAGCCAGCAACAAAGTGGGCTGAGATGCCTTCTACAAAAAGAGTTTTGGCAGGTGCTGGGTGTCCCCCAGGAGAACAGGTCCGCTGTCTGCTTTCCTCAATGCCAGAAGAGATGTGAAACCAGGACTCCCTAAGTAATTTTCAGTAGAAATGCCTCAAGAAATTATTCTTCTCCTCCTACCTCCAGACTTTGTTTTTATCCCTTTGGAGTTCTGGTGGTGGGTGGAAGAAGCTGCAAGAGATGTCAGGGCAACCCCGCTTGGCTGGAGGCACAGATGAACATTTTGGGATGACGGAGTGGCCTTTTCAAAGGTCCTCTGGCAGAGCAGAGGCAGGGGAGAGCTCCTCCTCATGCCTCTAGCCCCTGGCTGCCTGGCCAATGCCACCTTACAGCCATTTCAGCTCAGCTTGACATTCAGGGTGCATCAGGCTGCTTTGTGTTGATGTGGTCAAGTCAAATTGGACCTTTGGCCAAGAGGGTGAGTGACTCCTTCCTCTGGTTTCCTTCGGCTGCAAAACAAAAGGGAAGAAGCCGGCGGCTGCTCTGCTGTTGCAGTCATTAGGGCTGTTCTCCTACTTCCTTGACAATGTGTTAATTGCTTGCCTGGCCAGCGGGTCTGCTGGGCTGCTCGCTACAGGAGACTGCTGGGGCTTTTTTGTTCTTGTTCCTCTTAGAAAGGAGAAGTAAATATCTGCAAAGAGCCTTCTGCTCTTCCCGATCCCCCCGGGGTCAGTGAGAAATGGGGTGTATTGGACTTGTGCTCCAGATGCCCAGAGAGCAGGAGAACCTGAAGTGCACTAAGCTCCTTGCACTCCTACGTGCACAGCTGTGGGGAGCAGAGGAGGCAAATTCCCTCGTTGCCAGGACTGAGGATGGATGCTGCTCCCTCGCCAGACTTGGGCAGATCCATGTGCAAGATTCCCCCTTTCCCTATCTCTTAACCCCTGCAAAGGAAACAGGAGCCAGCACTTCGCAATGAGCAATGTCTTGCAAAAGAGGAATGCAAACCCTGCCGAGGAGCCGCTCTCTCTGCAATAAGCTCCCATGATTGCATTCCCTCTGCTGATGCAATGGCCCAGAAGTCATCCGAGCTGTCTTGCCAGTCAGCCTTGCGTCCACCAGCCCTGCCTGAGCGGGGACCGCACGCTCCCTCCCGCCTTGGGTGACTGTCAGCACGCAACGGGCAAGGTGATTACGGGTGACAGCCTTGTCACCCCTCTGATATATCACACACCAGTGCAGTATCGGTTGTGCTTAAATTCACTGAAGACAATAAATGATCCATCTCTCTATTTTTTTTTTTTTAATGGAGATATTGTTCTTGCAGTTAAAAATCCTGCCTTGGGTCTATCAGGAGCCAAGTGTGCTGGGCAGTTTCTGCTCACCTCGGCTGGCAGTGTATTTTCCTCCTGCCCTGGAGCTGCGGTGGGGCTGGTGGGTGGCTGTGTGTAATGCTGCATGGAGGTGGCAGAGCCCCGCTTTGCCTGCGGGCAGCTCTGATGAGGTTTGGCAGCCCAGAAGAGCAGCCTCTGACTCCTTGCCGAGCATGCCGAGCATTTTGCTTTCTACTTCACGTGATTTGGCTAGATTGTAACCCCCAGAGGTGAGGGCAGACTGAGAAGACTTTCAGAGATGGGAATGTGTGGGCAGGGAGAGTCTGGGTGTCTCTTTGCTCCTGTTTCTCTTTTGGGGCTGTACTAGGGTTTAATTTGTCCCCCAGAGGGGAATTTATTTCTTCTGACCCCCTTCCCAGGTGATGCAAATGCTTGGCATTTATTACTGACATGGGGGACAGATTCCCATAAAGCATGGAAGACCCTGAAATCCAGGGGAAATGGTAAAGCTGTCTTGGCTGGTGTGAGCTGCATTGACCTGTTTGGGGTTTGCAGACTGGGGCACTGTATGACTAAGTCTCAGGAGGACCATGAGGTAAAAGGCTGAGATCACACCCAAATCCCACAAAAACCATCATCACTTTTCCTGCAGACTCTGCAGGGCAGGCAATACAGCTTTGTCCCATTTATAGCAGAGCCTAACAGTGAAAACAGTCTGCCAGGAAGCAGAGGTTGGACCCCAGCCTGAGGGTCTTGAAATTCATCTCTACCAAGGATGGAGAAACTTACTGGAAGGACCCCACTTAACAGCACCCACCCCAAGAAGATGATACGATTTCCTGGGCGGTTCTTTCATGCAGAGACCTACTGGCCCTATAGACTTCCGTAGGGCACATTTATATAGCTGTTACTAAAAGGCTTACATTTGTGCGTATATACAAGGATGGAACTCGCCAGCTCCTAGACTTGGATGAGTCTGGATGCTGGACTGTGGGTTTATAGTCTATCCTATATAGTCTTTGCATCAGGGCTTACACCAGCCTTCCTGGCCCTGGAGCTGGCCATGGGTAGTGAGGGTGGCTGTGTATAAGGTGGCTCCATTCCATGCCCCACTGGAATGACATGCTTCTGTGGCTCTTGATAAAGGGACAACAAAGTCCTGGGCAGGAGGAGATGCATTATGGTATCATAGCTTAAATGCCAGCCTGCTTGATGCTCATTGACTAGTCTTGTTAGCACTAGCTGTGGGACAGGGAGAACCCCCTCCTCCCTCTGCGCCCCTGCGAGCGTGCACCGTGAAGGGTTTCATATAGGAAATAGAGCAGAAGGAATTGAGCTTAGCATGTGTTCCTTCTAAACATAGCGCGCTGTAGCACATCAAGGATCCTGCCACATTCGGCATCCACAACAACTCCATCGCCCTCCCTTTGCGACGGGTCTCCCGGCATGCTGGAAGGACGCCAGACCTGGAGTTCCTGGGACTTTTCTGCCTTGCTGCAGTGGACTAGAAAACGTATACATAGAGCATGAAAATGGTGGCAGTGGCTTGGGTGCTTGCCGGCTGCTGGTGCTGCAGGTGTGGTTTGGGGGGTCTGTGGCACGCTGCTGTAAAAGCGGGCTGCAGAGCACGCGGCTGTTTCAGCCTTCCGAGCCCGGCTGCATCACCCGCGTCGCAGCACTGATACGCAGCCTCTGCCAGAGGAGAGCAGGAACCCAGCCCTATTTTATGGCCTTGACGTTGGCTGGTGGCCCCATGTGTCGCTTAAATCAGCTCCAAGGCTACCACGGTACGTCCCCAAGGTGCTTTATGGGAATAGCTTGATTTCCCTACCCGAGCCATGTTTTCTCTTGCCACTCTAGGTATCGGCGTTGTGCTGGGATTCCCTAC
>NW_010513223.1:10396-31290 GCF_000687285.1 Phaethon lepturus
GTGGAGGCTGGCTGCAGGTGCCGACGGGCTACCAGAGCAGATGTAGGATCTGGGCCCAGAATATCTGAGGATTGTTCAGCACATTAAATCCAGCCATGCTTGCTTGCCTGAAGGTCCTCCATCTGGCACACTGAGTCTGAGCTTGCCAGGCTGTTGCTGCTGAGAAGGGATGTGACAAAGGAGCTGGGAGAGGTGTTTGTCTTCAAAGTAAATCTCAAGCTGTACAGGTCATGAGTCTTGGGTTGCCGTGTGTAACCCTGCAGCTCTGCAGTTGCAACAGCAGAGTATCACAGGGTCTCTCGAGCTCTTCAGCACCCTATTTTGCATTGAAATCTATAAGGTCTGGACTTTTTTAGGGACTAGCTATAATTTGTGGTGTCCCTGTGCAAGGTGCTGTGGAAATACATAGTCCCCATGAAGAGCTGGCCCTATAGGAAAGATGGGAGCAGAGGCTGACCCCCCTCTTGCAATTAAAGGGAATAAACCAGTATCTCATAGGTCTCCCTCCTATGAAAATCCCCCATATGGCCTGGTATTGCAGAGCTCTGCTGTCTCCAAACAGCTGGGCCAGCCCCTGCCGTGGAGTGGGATGAGGCTGACAGCTTTGCAGTGATCAAAAACCAGAAAGAGAGAGGAAAAGACAGACAGTGTACCTGGGGGGGAAAAAAAACCATGTCAAGTCACGTTAAAGCAAGAAAATCAGTTGCTGTGGGCCTGAAAGGAAAGCATTGTCTGGGGTGAGGTCTCATGGGGTTTGAAAGACATCCAGCCATGCCTGCAGAAGGGATTTGCATTCTTCATGTGGCCACGGACACGCTGGATGGCGTCATACTTTTTCCATTTTGAGCGCCTCCGTGTTGAGATGGGGAAGGAGCATCCCTTGCTGTGGGTTTCCTTACCGGGAAAGTGCAGGTTGGGGTACAGCAGAAAGCAGGAGGTGTTGGAGCATGTAGAAGGGGACTGGAGACATCCCTGGGGTGTCTGGTGCATCAGCAAAGTTATTAAATCCATTCTCATTAGCAGCAGTGCTGCACTGGGGGCACTGAGCATTGCTGGATTTCCCCATCGGCGTGTGCCATGAAGAGGTGGGGATGCATCTTGTTTCGTGCAACAGCCCCATCTGAATGTATTTCTGGTGGGCTTGGGGTCCAGTCCAAGCTAAAATGAAGCCCTCAGACCCATTTCTCTTGCTCTATGAGGGTGTCACAGAGTTGAGCATTAAATGTACAGGCAGGTGTAAAGGCAGCAGCCCTGAAACCTTCCCTCAACTACCTTCATCTACCATAAATTTTCCCCTATGCTCGATTTTTAGTTGGTTGCTGGATTTTAATGTTTACCATCACTTGCCCTCCCAACCTTTCCCTGGCAGGATCTAAATATCTGCACCTCTACTTTTTGTCCTGGTTTTTATGCTTGGTTGTTTTCTGAATCCAAGCACAGTGCAATAAAACTGCATTTACCATAAATGTGGTTTTACTCAGTTATCAGAGGCAGGTCAGTGTATAGGGCTTTCTCCTTCACTGTACCAGATCTGCCAAAGGGTTTGTAGATCCACCCCCTGCAAATGAAAGGATGGGCTGCCAGGGACACAAGGTTTTTCTTGTTTTTAGGATTATTTTGATCAGGATAAAGAAAACAGCAGAGGTCCCTGCCTGAGCTTCCAGGTTCAATGTCCCCTTTTTCTACCTTCCAGTCTCCGCAACCCCCAATCACTGCAGATTTAATAGAAGAATTGTTATTAAAAATAAACACAACCCTGCTTAACAAACCGAGGTTAGCCACTGCTGGGCTGAAGTCCCTGTTGACAGGATTTTTAAGCTTCCTGAAACAACATGTGCTGCTGCTCTAGCACTGTGGGTTTATTGTCTGCTTAGTTTTGCTTCTGTATTAATAACCCTCCCAAATGCCAGAAGATAAATAACTCCTGGCCAGGAGGGAGCGGAGCACAATGTGTCTTCTCATGACAGCGCCGGTGGGGCACATACCTTTCCCCTCCGTGAGTTCAGCTGTGGCCGGCTGTGTAAGTTGGCGGCGCGAGTAGAAAGACAAACAGAGCCGCTGGAACGGGGACGGGAGCAGCAAGCTCTGAGCTGCACACTGAGGTCTGCTCTTGCCTAGTTACGGTTTTGGTCTCCGGGTGGCCAGATAGAAGTGGTTGAAGATGCTGTCATCAGGCACCAGTGACATGGAGGGGTGATGGAGGTTTGCATGTTACTGGACACTCAGTTCTCTCCCCGCTGAGAAATCATCGTCTCGCCCATCCCAGGCTCTCCTCTGTGCTCCAGGCTGGTTGGGAAGGCTGCTTTCTCTGTACGTCCGTGATGACTCAGGTTGAAAATGGAATTATTGTTCCTGTTGCACAGCTAAGTGTGTGACTATACTCTGATGGGGTGGCCATCTCCACCTTCTCCCTGATGCTATGTTCACACCACTGAAGATTTGGAAAAAGAAAAACACCTCTCCAGCAGTCGCACAGAAGCACCTTAAAATAGAGGCGTGCTGGTGCGTCACACATCCCTCATCACATCTCACCTGGTGAGATGATGCTGGCCAGGGGCTTGAGCTGGGAATAGATCCTGCTGCAGCATGAGCGATAGAAATGGGGAGAATTCAGCCGTCCTTGTGCAAAGGCAACCAAACCGAGCTGCTGCGCAGCTCCCCCAGCAGCTATAAACGTGTGCCTTGCTGGTTTAGTGGCAGGGACGCCGAGGTCAGATGTGAGAGATCTGCTCGTGGTTCCTTGGTTCCTGAGATGAGGGGGCTGGAGGAAACCTTGTGCCTCAGGTTCTTGTCTCTGAAGCAAGGTTTGCACTTTCAATGGGAGCTTTTTGGAATAAAAGTGGTCTTTCGGGAGGTGTGTAGGCAAGACCTGATACAGTGGGTGGCAGAGCCTGGTGGAGGACTTCTGGGTGTTGAGTAAGGGTGGGTACGCGCTGCTCTCAGTGTGGTGGGGATTACCAGCAGCAGCCCACAGAAGAGGAGATTGTCCCATTGTATGTAGGACTGATAAAAGGCCCAGAGATGTCTTCTGACCGTTCTAGGGATGCATGCTGGATGCTGGCGGTGATTCAGTGCTTTCCAAGCTCCCCAGGAAGACTCTACAGCAATTATGGGCACATTTTGTGGTCAGCCAGGACCTGGGCCAAGGAGGGACAACCTCTCCTTGCTGTGGGGTCCGTGGCAGGAGCTTGGGGTATCCGCCGCAGGCAGTTTGTGCCATTCAGTGCCCCATCTTCATGCCAGTGCCAGACTCGCTACTGAGGACGTGGGTGGGGGGTTTGCTTGTTTGCTGCCCTTCATTTTCCAGCTCTTGTTAGAGAGTTTGCAAGACGTTTTATTAATCTTGGAAGGGATGAATGGGTTTGGGTGGAAGCTCTGCCACAGCCAAGCTGCCTGATACTGTGTGACTATCGTAGGCACATCACAGATGTGGGGGCCAAATCGCAGGTTTGGCCCTGGCTTTCTCTGTTGGGGCTATTCAGCTGTGTGGCTGAGCTTCGCAGAAAGGGTTTTTCTCAAAGCTGGTGCCTGGATTTCTCAGGCTTTTGGGAGTGTCAGTTTGAGGGAAGCAGGGCTGGCAATCAACGGTGCCAGCTTCGGTTCATCTCAACTTGCTTAATGGAATTTATAATCAATTTTCTTAACAGCTTTGGGTCTGAATGGCCTCCTAAGGACTTGAATTCTGGAAGTGCCAAGTCTCCGAGCACCCTAGGAAGAACAAAGGCATGTCATTCTCCTGGCAGCTTCCTTTGCAAAGCAAAAAACAAGCCTTCTTCTCCCAGCTGTGACTAGAAAATGAACAAAAAATCAAGGTGCAAAACATTTTGTCCCAAATCCTGTCGTTAATGATGTTGGTAGAAATGACAGGCTTTGAATAGATATAAAAGTGGGCTGTTAGGACCCGGAAGGATGCAGCTGGTGCCTTATACAATGGAAAATAAGCTGGCTGGCAGCAGGCTAGCTGTGGGGTTACCGATGAGAAATGAAAGATGGTATCAGCTTCCTTCAGTGTTTCTCTATCAGCTGCTGCAGATGGACGTATGGAGTTTAACCACCTCCAGATAACGCAAAAGTTAAATAGACATTTCTGTTAGAGGAGAGCATTCCTCAAATGGCAATTATGCCTGGGAAGGAACAAAGGCTCCTATCAGTCGGGTATTTCTGCAGCAGGGAGATTTGCATCTGATTTTAATGCACGTGGGTCTGTGAGAGAGTCTGGCTGGGAGCTGAAGGCGTCTGGGGGAAGACTTGGGGGAATCTGTGAGGTTTTCTGCTTTCTGGAAAACATCTCCATGCTTGTCACACTCCCCTGCCAGGCACACGAGCAGAAGTCGAGAAACGTTGTGGGCTCTGCATGTTGCCTCGGAGGAGACATGGATCATACGTGTGTGTAGGGAGGTGTCTAAACATGCAGGCAAAGGGACCAGGCTGGGTGTCTGTGTGTCTTCACAGCCTCCCAAGGACAAACTTCCCAACTAGCAAGGCAGAGAGCTGAGTCCTGTGGCATCTGTATTAAAGCAGAGCTAATAACCAAGGGCAGCAGGTTTTCTGGATGAACTCGTTACACTCGGCTGAGCTCCAGTCCTGGGCCTGCAAAGGTTGGTCTCGGAGCCTCAGAAGTGAACCTTCCTATCCACCCAGGGATGGCTAAAAATAGTCTTTTTTCCTCTTATTTTCTCTGCATATATTTATGGTCAGTTCAGTCTGAGGAGCGAAAATGCCACCCTGGGGATCCTCAGCTCTTCGTCCCCAGCATCACTCCCAGGTACCCACCTTTGCAGATGGGGTTGGGAGCTGCTGTGGCAGTTTTGTCCCCCAAACCACACAGCTCACACCTTTTTTCACTGTTTCAGAAAACAGGGGGGAAAAAAAAAGGACAGATGAGATTATGAATCTGAAGCAAGGATTTTTAACACATCACTTGGGTGTATGTCTGTACGACCGAAAAATTCGCAAGCCTAATCCCTGGCTTACCTAGACAAGGAGTGCAGGAGAGACTGTATAGCTGGGGGTCAGCAGAGCAGTATAAATAGAGCAACATGGAGATTATTAGGTAAAATAGAGAGAGTGGGGATTAATGCAAGAACCAGAAAGGATTTGGCCACTGCTGAGTCTGCTCTGCTTAGATAATGCACAGAAGCGCTTCCCAAGAAGATGTGTGCAGCATCTTCGTGGGATGTATCAAAAGTAATAGGTTCAACATTGACCAAAATTGAAGGAGACAAATAGAAATTAAATCAACAGCTTTGGTCAACTGCATTTGTTCTGTCTTTCTGCCACCTGGACCCAGCTGGTGTTAAAATAGGATAAGAAACAAACTCCTTAACCTCAGATGGCCAAGATCGATGTCTGTGTTTGCTCCAGGATGGTGCCGAGGGCCGTGGCATGGTGTGTCCCTTGGCTGGCTTGCAGAGATAAAACCAAGATTTAATTTCTTATTCAAACTCTGCATCTCAAAAAGAATTAATATGAAGCTGGGCTAAGCCATGTGTCTGTATCCAGTAAGCTCAAGTGCTAAAATACTTGGTGGGGAGATGCTCCTCCTCTTCTCTCCTTCTTTTAAATGGTGGCTTGATTTCCATCGTGTTTTGAGCTGAGGCCCTAGGATTTGCAGTTCAAAGACTGTATCTTCTGCAGCAGTTAAGGGGCTCTTTATGGGAGTGTCTGTAGGATGTAGCTAAATAAACTCAGCCATGGAATAAAGAGGGAATGGAAAAAGTAGTGGAAATTTTGCACTGAGATGAGGTGTAATGTTAAAGATCTCCTCAAACTCTGCTGCTAACCAGACTTGATGTGCGAATTATAGGGCAAGAAGTAGTTTTATGTTAAACACAATGAAAAACCTTCCTGCTGGCCTTCAAATCTGTGTTTTGTACTAACATTGAACCCAGGGTAAGCCCAGATAATTTTCTTAAACACTTTGTCACTAAGAATGGATTTAGTCTATGCCTTGGGGACAGACACAGTTTGGGGGACATTTCCCAAGAAATGGCTAAGCTTAGGCTCTTGGTATTTCGGAGCAGTCTTTCACCAGGGACGAGAATTTTTAGTAGTGTGAAGCTCTTTTGGGGTACTTTAAGAGCAAGTCAGCTTTTTAAAAGAGCTCATTGCAGAAGACAGTGGGTGCCGAAAATGTCACCCTTCCTAGTTTAGAGCATCTTGCAGGATGCTCTGACAAAGCCCAAGGCACTGGCTCGTATGCTGCATGCCACAGCTGGATCTCCAAAACTGTGTCACCTTCCCTCATTGCTCTGGAGGAGGGACAGCTGGAAATAAGGTCAACTCCTTTCCTCAGTGAGGAAAAGGACATCAATTTATGTGGGCGGGTGTGTGTGGAAGGGTAGATTCTCCTTAGAAAAGGGTTTTTAATCATTTGCACTTACAGGCTGAACACATGCAGCTGCGACCTGGCTTCTCTGAAGATCTGGGATTTGGAGAGGATTCAGGGTAAATGCTCAGTACAACATGCAGGAGCTGTAATCTGCCTTGACCAGCCCATCCTTTAACTTACAAAAAACCCCAAACCCACGTGCTAGGGAGCTGAACACCCCATCCATCCATCCTTTTCCTTCTGCCTTTCCCAGTGCCTGGGGTGGGCACATGCTCCTTGTCATGCCGAAAGGGATGTCCCCGCCCTGGGTGGCGGTGTCCCCTCCTGCCCTGCTGTCCCCTTGCTGTGCCCTGTGTCCGTCTGCCAGGACATCTTGTTGGGGACACATGGGACACATGGGAAGCTGTTCCAGGCCCCAGGGTCACGCCGTCGGTGTTGCTCAGCCAGATCAGGAAGCTTAATGAAGTCATTGAGAGATGTGTTGGGGTATCCCCGAGTGCAGGATTTGGCCCAGATAATCCATCTGCCAATGAACATGTTGCAGCACAAACAGCGGTAAATCAAGAATGCTATATCAGCGCTGGAGCCTCCCTGGAGGCTGCGTGTCCTACATAGCCACAAAATGGCAGGAGGAGGTTACGTGACGACCTATAAACCTGCTCTCATTCTGGGTGACACACGGCGACTCGCTGGAACCACAGAAGATGCACCAACCCTGCACAGCCTGGTGTTGACTTGCAGCGAGTGTCAGCACCATGACCCTGAAACTAGCTGTGCACGTCCACAGAGGAGCCAGCTCCTTGGGCCCTGGGGAAAGCAGTTCCCCCTGGATGCAGCTTGCAAAATACTAGTGAAGAACCATTGCTGGAGCACATTAATTTCTAATAAAATGCACTGCCCACACTTCCCCAGGTCCCAGTTACCCTCTGTGAAGACACGTGTGCGTGCACATACATGCTCCCTCGCTGGCTTAGGTAACTAAGTTCACCATTTTCTATCCAAACTCATCTCGCTAGAGATGCTCCAAGTCCCGTGTTCTCACTGGAGATGGACTCTGTGTTTGCAGGACCTCCCGTAGAGCTGGATGTGAACCAAGTTTTCCATTTCCCATGATTTCCCCCTTTGATTATTTTCCTCCCCACCTTTTCTGGGGATTTCCTAGGAATTGTGGTTTTCTAAATAAATTTGTAAGGATAGGCAAACATGGGTGAACGCAGAATATTTTATTCTGCTTTTGACTCCTGTGAACTATTTTTAGGTAGCAGTATTATGAACACATTTTGGGGAATGAACTTCTCTCATTTTCTGTTGAGTTGTATCAGATCTTAGAAGCAGAAGAAAAAAACTGCCTTTAGCACAAAAGTGTACCTAAGCATTTTCAGAAAAAAGGAATCATTTGGGGGAAAATGTGGAGACAGGAAAGACTTGCTTCTGGGCATTTGATGTAAAGATCTTTACGGATCTAGCTACCCCGATGGGAGGTATGAGCAAGGACCTGGGCAGCAGGAACCTTAATTTTGCTAAAACTTTGCAAAAGTTGCTGTGACTTCAGGGACAGCTCTTTGGAGATGATGGGACCCATCCCACCAAAACTTTATATTCCTCATAAAACGTTTGTTGTTCTGTCTTAACTGTAACATGCAGCGTAGCGTGGAGGAGGTTTAATCAGAATATTGTACAAAACAAGACCAGTATAGGCTATTCCACGGTTGATGTAATAGTAAGAATAGAATATTTAGGTGCTATATGTTGAAAAATAGACATAGTAGTCTTGTAAAGGATCTTGTAACTTCATCCTTGCACTTTGTAGTATAAATCCTGAACCTCTAAGAACTTAAGCATTAATTTAAAAAAAATATGTCTAGGGAAACAATGCAAAAGTAGCAGCTTGATTTGTCACAACATACAAGTCTCCAGTAATATTTTTTGTACAATGCTTGACTTCTTTAAGAGTTCCTGTGCACTTGCACAGCATCCCTCCAGAGATGCCTTTCAGCCAAATTACACCGTGATACCAGTATATGGATATGATACTGTTCTTTTAAATCTTTTTCATTAAATGTGCATGCACACATGGATCTCCATTTTTTTCCGGAGATCTTCAAAAGAAACATTGGAGCTGCTGCTGCACATACCTAATAGCTATATGTGTAGCACTGGGTAGCAACTTCAGCAGCATTGGGAATCTCAGAGGATCCCAAATATTTTTCATAGCAATATTTATATTATAATACAGAGATTAAGGATTGCATGTGCCTCTCGGGAGCCTAGTAGCTTCCTTTTGTCACCCTACAGCAGCAGCCCTATATAATCAGGAATTACTGCATGGAGCAGCAAGGTTGGAAAGAACTTTTTAGCTGACCTATGCTGTTAAGCCAGAAGCCAGGATGAGATGTCAGGCTGAGCACAAGGAGCAGAGATTTGGAATTCCCTATGAAAAATTGCCCTCCTAATCTTTCTGGGAGGGATAATAGAAATTAACTGGGGACTGCCCAGAGCAAAGGGATTCTGCAGGAGCATCTTCCTTCCGCTGCTGAGCAGCAGCCCCTGCCCCGGAGACTCCCAGGCTGTCGCTTGTGTGTAAATTTACTCGAATGGGCTGCCTTTCTTTTCCCCAAGTAACCCAAGTGCTCCAACCAAATTAGAATATCCAGCCCTCCCAGCTCTGCCTGTATCCCACGGGGCACCCGCTTGGCTGTGGTGTGTATTTGGGACCTCTTCAAAGGAGCAGGAGGAAACGGGTGGTCCCAGCCCAGCAAACTCCCCATAGACTCATATTTTACCCATGATGTAAGAGCAAAGCAGCCTGTTTGGAGGCTCAGAAGAAAGACAAGCTGTAAACTTGCAACAGCAGTATCCCAGGAACCCCAGATGACCTGTGCTGTGGATCTAGTAGGCTTTATCAGCCAGGGTCTGCATCCTGGCAAGAGTCTCTTCTGTGCTTTCCCACAGTACATCGTATTAGTCATCCCTAATTATTCAGCTCTAGTTGAGCAAAGCCTTGTGTCTCTTTTTTTTTTTTTTTTTGTTAGTCTGAAAACCTATATTTAAATATGAAGGGGTGGGAGGCATTTTTAATCCCAGCTGGATAATTCCTAAAATGCACAGAGGTAAAGTCTTAGCAGACAGCTGCTATGAGAACGTGCTGTTACGTTCCTCTGCTGCCTTGAGTGCGTAAAGCTGGAGTTTAGCGCAGCTTACTGCCAGGCTCTGCCTTGCTCTGGACCTCTTGGATGGCAGCCGGGTCCTCTCTACTGACTTTTGCCATTGCGTGCTGGATTTGTTGCGTATGCCTGTGTAGGGATGTTCATGAAGCCTTTGTGGATTTACATGCTTTGTTTCCACCTCAATCCTGTCGTGCGTACCCCATCTCGCCCACCATGACTCATCTGATGCGTCTTCCCCCTTCTCACTGTTTTAAGCCCGTTAAACTGTGTGATATTTGGGAGGCAGGGAAATATTGTGGCTCAACAGAGAGGGATGTCAGACCTGCAGTAAGCTCATATATCATGGTGGTAAAGAGGAGTAAGTTCAGGAGGAGAAACTAGTTAAATTTGGGGCTTTTTCTTGAGTAGCAAGAGAGACAAAGATGTGATACAGCCAGGGACACCCAACAGCAACCACAGACCAGACCTTGCCTTTCACGTTTGTGAAAGGAGCCAGACATGAAATACTCTCTGGAATAGAAATACCACACATGCAGTTTTGGTATGAGGGTCCAGAGCCCCAGGAGACTTAAACGCTTGACTCAAGGCCACGCAAGAGGCAGTGGCAGAGGCTTCGAGGCTTCCTCCAGCCTGTTCCCCACTCTCAGCTCATCTTCATCACGGGCTGCCTCTCCATCCCGTTAATTTGAGCTTGGGAGGCATAGTCTTGCCTTGTAATCTTGATTTGGGAGTTTCATTATGAATTGCTTGAGTCTCTTGTGCTGTTTTAAATTGATTCGTTATGCTAAGTACTTGCCAAATGCATAATGAGGGTCTAAATCGGTTCGTATGTAACAAGGCAGCGATTCAATTATTCCTAACACTCATGCTCTGACAAAAGCCTCGATTATTGCTGTCACTTGCGTTTTGGGACCTTCCCGCACACATACACACACACACAAAATCTGTCAGAGGCTTTTCATGGTTTCTAGCACCCGCCCTGTTATTTATTATTATTATAAATGTTGCTATATTCGGCTTCCTTGCACACGAGCACAGGGCTGGGAGTTCGCCCTGCAGGGATTTGTATTAATGAGAATTGGAGCAGCTTTCGGGGGGGATCGCTGCTCCGTCTCTTCCAATCCATTCACAAAGTCTGTGTGGCAGCTCTTGAAGACTGAGGGCAGAAATGAAAATTAATCAAATGAAGGGGCTATTAGCCGCAGCACATCAAAGAGAGCCTGAAAGTCTTCAGACCGACCAGCGAAAAAAGCTTTTATCTCTCTCTAACAAATGTTAGAAATCCAGCCACAACCATGATGGGCTCTAAAATGCAATTAGGTTGGTGTAAATAATTATAATGGCCACCCTAATCATGACTTCCCTACATTTCAGGGCACTCCATGAAGGAAAGTTGATACCTGCAGTCCATTTTACGGATGGGGAGACTGGGGCACTATTCCCTCAGGGCAGTGTGGAACCTCAGTGACAGGGATGAGGGCATGTGGGGTTTAGTCCTTTTTCCCAAAAATTTTGTGCATCACTTTGGGAGGTAGTCGCAAAGTCATCTGTTTAATGGGCTAATGAATGACAGGTTAAACCAGACCCAGATGTGGGCACTGGGTTGGACCTCCCAGCTTTTCCCCGACCTTGGAAACAGAGTACAAGGAAATATTTGCAGTTCAGGTATCTTTAAATGATGAAGCAGCCACCTAAATACCAGTCCAGGACCTCCTCCTGTCCCTGCTCTGTGGCTTTTTCTGTGTCCTTGAGTCAGGCTGGTGGAGGAGGTGATTGCAGTATTGCTTACATCACATTTTGGGGCATTCCTGCAAACTTTGGAGCTCAAAAAACCCTTTCACCTCTTTGCTTTGGAGATTCAGATGAGCAGAGAACAGCCTCAGGTCCAAACCTCAGTCTCTCCTGCACACTGCAAAAAGCCAGGAGTTGCTGGTAGCCGTAAGCTTTTCTTCCAAGCTCCCTCATAATGAAATGTCAGTGCAAGGCAGTGCCCCGTCCGCAGTGCCCCGGCTGACACCGGGGCTAGGAGCTACCGTGAATCATCCTCATTAAAAAGCATTTCCAATTCAGCTTTGCAGAAATGCCTCGCACCGTCTTTGCTGCTGTAATGGAGCTATTAAAAGCTCCAGTGTAAGGCAGGCGGCAGACAATAGACACAGGCAGGTACAGCCTGAAACCCTGTTGCAGAGGGCATGGGCTAAAAACCACATTTTCTCACTTATTCCCTATGCCGGGAGCAGGAGGAGGAGGCTGGACCTGCTGGCAGTGTCTTCATGGCATCTCCACGGCACAGATGCTGCTTGCTGGGCACAGAGGGACCGTGGCTCTTAGCATAAGGGCTCCTAGGGAGGCTTATCTATAGGTGATGGTTGTCACCTGAGCATGGGTGAACTAGGAGTAAAGTGAAGGGTGTGTGTAGTGTCTATATGGCCAGCAGAACTTCTTCAGTATCCCACCATATCCCCAGACCCACATTATCCACATGCCCTGGGCTCTGGCACCATTGGGTTCCTGCAGTGCTGAACATGGCTGTATGCATTGCAGAAATTGGAGGATTTAGCAGGATTTCCCTGTTGAATTCTGGCTTATGATAACTGTTGAGCAAGGAGGGATCTTTTGGGTTGATTTTCCTCTAACAGGCTCTGCCACCCTTGTGCATTTCCCAGCCGTGAGTCAGATCTCACCCTCTTGTTTTCCCCGTCCCGGAAATCATCATGAGGTTTTTGGAAGATAATAATCATAATCATCATAATATCTTGTTCCAGGGTTTTGCTGGCTCTGCTCTGTGGGAGGACTGGGAACTCACCCTTCAAGCGAAAGGCGAGGGTCTTCCATCGCTGCTGAGTGGCAGGAGTTGGGCTCAGCAGGAGAGGGAACCCAGCCCAGACATCACCATGTCTGGCAGGACCATCCAGGCAGCTTTACAGTGTGTCAGGGATACCTAGACATGCTCCTCGTGATGGACCAAACAGATGAATCAAAAGCAGAAATAAATCCTGGCAATTAAAAAAGCATTGCCAAATTCACTATTTGTTCGGAGGGGTGTCACATAACTTTGCTCCCAAGGGGTCAGCTGCAGAATTATGTCCTGGTGAGGACCCCCATGATGTCTCAGCTCCCTCCCTGCTCCGCCCCTCCCCAGGATGCTGGAAGCCACCCTTGGGACCAGCTCCCACCAGCATCTCTGTGCTCTGCCTGCACTGTGTTCCCATCACTCTCTGCCCAAAATCACTCTAACAGGAGGAAAAGCTGTGAGAAAAGGCAAAAGTAACTGATTTCCTCCCTCTTAGCTGTTCTGGTTCTCATTTTGTGCTTCCCCAAGAGAAGAAGGGGAACAAAGCAGCAGAGAAAGCACAAGATTTGCATTGAAAAAGAAAGCAAGCAGCAGACAAAGAAACAAGGTCAAAGGAAAGAAGAGACTTTCAGTCATTTCAGGGAGAATTCTTCTTTTAAGACGGTCTTCTCAAGTTTCTTCCCCTTTCTTGCTATCTCCAGGCTGTTAATAATTCAGTGATTTATATTTGCAGCAAAACCTTCCATCTTGGAAGTCATTTCTGTTTGTAATGACTTCAGCGAATCCGTGGTGGGTACTGCCTTTTGAACCAAAATGAGTTCCTTGGTGGAATTAATCTTTTCCTTGATACTCACTGATATGTTTTTTTTTTTATGTGTTCATTTATAATTGAGGTTTCTTAGTTATTTTTTTTTTTTAAGAGGAGGGTTAGAGGAAAGGAATAGCAAGACTCTTCCAGCAATGCTCTTTATGAAGGGTGAGCTGCGAAAGCAAAGCAGGCAGTGAGTCAGCATCCTCTCCTGCCTCTGCCGGCAGCCGAGCTGTTGCTGGGGTTACTGTCACAGGTGACAGAGCGGATCAGCCTTCCTGGTGTCCCCAAGCTGAGCGAGGACCTGTTTTTCCTAATATGTCAAAGAAAAAGGAAAAAAAAAAAAAAAAAGACCAGGCTCCAGGAAGCTACCCTTCCCCCAAGAAAACATCCCCAAATTGGTTATATTGTCATTTTGGGCTTAGAGAATAGAAAAGAGGAACGTGGCAGCTTTTACTTTTGCTTTGGAGGTTGCATAAGAAAAGTCATTTGAGAGAATCTTGCGTTAATTGTTAGCAAATCTCGGTCTTGCCAAGAAGACCGTCGGTCAACAAAATGAACATGGCCCCTGTTGCACCCATGGGTGATCTCCTGGTAGGACTGTGTCACCCATCGCCCAGCACTGCACCCCCTGGTCCCAGCAAGGGGGCTTAAGATGACAAAAAGCAACTCATCTGGTACCCCTCACTCCGTTTTTGGTGTGTTTTTTTACTGTGTGAACACCCCGCGATACAAGGGGATTTCTGAGCGGGTTTTCAGGGTTTCTCAGAAACGGGTTGTGCAAGAAGGGGAATCCCGGACAAGAAGTGCTGTAGCTAAAAAGCAGGAAATCTGTTTAAGTCACAGGGTTTTGCTGCAGAGCTGAGGTCTTCGAGCTCTCCTGCAGACTCCCTGTGATGCTGCACAAATTCCCTTTCTCCCAATTTTTACTGGTTTGGGTTTCCCAACTAGAAATGAAGCCTTTCCCTAATGGAGCTAAGGAGCTCCAGCTTTACCTGCAGGCTTTGCAGATCTGTCATAATCCAGATGTTACAGCTAAATGCAGATCTACCAGCATCCAGATGTTACAGCTACACCCAAACAAACTCACTTGCCTGTGTTTGAAAACTGCAAGCCCTGTGCAAATTCCTCCCCCTCTGCAGAAAATAACACCCATATAATAACATTAAAGCGGAGGGAGGGCTTTTTAGAGCAAACCAGTTAGCAGCACCGGTGATCAAGGGTTAAACTCACCGTGAAGATGGGGAGGACAGACAGAATGGCCTTCAGGCAGAAGAGAATTTCCCCTGGACTGCCAGCTAGAAAGTGAATGATGACAATATTAACACTTAATGCAGGGTGGGGTTTTTTTTAGTTTCAAAGCACTGTACAAACATTAACTAATTAGCTTAAGCCAGGAAGTCAGGGCTGCAGTAATGTGTTTTGCCTGGTGACCTGTGCAGGTTTTAATTTTCTATTTAGCTATTTCTTTTGAGACCGAAAGCCTGAGGACTGTGTCACTGGGGGATCCAGCCCACTGGAGCATCCTTGTCTGTGTAATGTGGCTCTCTCATTGCAGCCAGGCAGTAGTCACCCTGTTTCTTTCTATGACTTTATCAAACTTTAATGGAAGTTTGATGGCTTCAGAATAATTATACCAGACTGAGTTTGTTCCTGTGTTTGTTAGAAGGTATAAAGCGGTGAGCTACGAAAGGGTTTTTCTGTCCCCTCTCGGCTCTCCCCTACCCGTTGTGTTCCCCATTTTAACCACCAGCAGTTTCAGCTCTGGCAAAATCTGTCGCGTGATTTCAGTGGAAACCGGAGAGCTTCCTTTCTTTGTGTTTTTGAGTTAGGATAATCTCATGGGGGCTGTGGGTACACAGAGCTGGGTCAGGCTCCCCCAGTCCCGCTATCCCTTAGGGGACTGGGATGCTCTGGGGGACAAACCTGGTTCTCCAAGAGCTGGCTTGTCCCCAGGCTGAATGTATTGATGCTTGCGTTCCTCATGCTAGCTCCTTACTGACACCAAATTTGCTAAATGATAGCTCTTCCTCAACGGTGCCAAAGATGTGTGTCACGGAAGCCATGTCCCACTTGAATACAACGTGATGGCAATCCCTTATCCCTCATTATTTGCTCCGGGGCTGTGTCGATCAAACTCCTGCAAGCTCAGATTTCATCTCTCTCCTCTCTAACAGAACGTTCACTGAACTAACAAATGAAAAGTCACGGAAAAATTGGGACAATTGGGGAAGGGCAGAGAAATCCGAGAGACAAAACACAGTTTGAAAGTCCTTGCCATCTTTCCAGGCGGCACAATGGCTGTCACGGGAAACCTGTGCTTGGGTGAGACAGCTCAGTGCCCTCGATAAATCTCCTCCTTGCTTGGATCCCACTGATCTAATTGCTGGGAGGCCCTGGTGCCTGGTGCCAGGGCAGGGGAGGGTTGAGGCAGGCTCCGTCGCAGCTACCCAGCACAGGAAAAATCACTTCATTTCTGTGATGCAATTTATTTTTCTGAGTATAACTGGCTAAACAGTGGGAAAAAGGTGAAGAGTGCACGTTCTAAAAACAAACATTTTAACCTGTACAAGGGATGCTTTGTGGCACAGCGGCAACATAGAGATTCTTCAGTATTTCTGTGCAAAGCAAAATCATGTTACTTAGGGACAGAGTTGTTTGTGCAGCCAAAGGGAGTTAGGCACCAATTCACCCTGAATATCTTGAGCAGCCTCTGAAAATTCAACTTAAAATACTATTGTGAAGAGACTGATCCTGTATTTTAGGGCAAACTGCTCCAACCACATTCATTTAGACAGAGCACAGTTGCTGGGTTTGGTTGTAGGGGCTGATATCAAGACTTTTCGCTGCCATGGGATGGCGTTGCGGCTCAGCTCAAGGAGGCTGCAAAGGCTGCACCTTGCCTCTTGCCACCTCGCTGGGTGGCTGTCACTAACCCCAAACAGAAGTGATGTCTGTGGAATAAGTTATCCAGGGGGTGAGCAGTCACTGCTCACCCATGTGATGCTTTTTGCTGCCAGAAATCGGGGTTTTCACATCTTTATGCCGAGGCTGGGTCTGAGCACTGATGCTCTCCTGGCATCTCCTCGAGTCCCGTGGAGTCCCCTGGCTTTCTTCCTCCCGGTCGCTGAAATACAGGTCGTCTACCACTCCCACAGCCATTTTTACCTTTGTAATGAAAACACAGTAAAAACACAGTTACCCTGTTGTCTTCCTGGATTTGTGGTTAAATTGTGTTGTCAATGTAATCTTATATCTTAATGACCAAATAATGGCAGCAAATAAAGGAGCTGCATAGGAAGTCGCTGGGTATCATTTTGCTGTCGTTGTGAAGGCCTTGGAACATGAGCCCCATTACAGCGGAATTTGCATTAACATTGTTTGGCCACCATAATCCCACCGAGTTAATCACATTTTTAGGTATTAAAATAGGTCTAACTATATCCTGAGTGGAAACCCCTAGATCCTCAAAGGGTTGTATGGGATTTAGCTCAGGCAGCTCCATTAAAGCCGACGGAGTCACCGAGTGAAATAACGGAGCGATGCGGAGTAACTTGCCTAATCTTTTTTAGCCACCCAATCTTGTACTTTGCTGGCCAAGTAATACTCTTGCTAAATCCACAGCATTGTGGAAAAAAATAATGAAAAATAGCTCCTGTCCATGCTCAGTTATTTTGGGTTAGCAGTTCAATTTTCACTTCCTTCCATCTATTAACAGTAATGACTGTTCTCTAAAAACGTGCTGCCTTTGGTAGCTGGACTGCAGCAGTCGGAGAGGATCCCAGGGTGTTCAGGGTCCTGTTGTGCTTGGTGCTAAACACCCTGTTAAAGAGAGGCATCAGTTACCCCTATGGAGCTCGCAGCGAGGCTTTTCACCTGAGCTGTGGTAAGCAAGCCGCAGTATTCAGACAGCATTTAATTCTCCTCTCTTTTCCAAATTTCAGTATCTTTCTCATTTTCTGCAACCATGAGTGCAGCAAAAGGCTTCTGGTGTAGGATTTAAATAGAGTCTAGGTGGGAGGCGAGAAATATTCTCTTAATGTGTGGATGAGAAACTGAGGCACGGAGAGATTGAAGGACTCACTCCACAACCAAGTTACACTCGGAGTCTGACTAAGACAGGGACAGGAATAGGGACTGTGTGCTCCAGAGTTAGAGCACTAAATTCATCCTTGGAAATCAAGATTTGGTTCCCATCCCCGCTGCTGCCTCCCTGGGTGGCATTGGCCAAGAATTTGTTTTACCCTAGCTGTTACCCCAGGGGGGTAAGCCTCATCTCCCATGACAGTGTGGCTTGACAAGGAGATAAGATGGGATGCCTGATTTCTGGGAATGGGGTCAGTGACCCAATCTCAGTGTATGTTGGGATAACAACACGGCTCTCCTGGAAGGGTGTGAGCCTCGGGGACTGCGGGGATGCTCCCACCTCCTGTCTGTGCAAGGGAGAAGGTGAGGATGGCAGGACTGGTCAGTCTGGAGCCAGAGGTTGCATTGTGCTACTTATTCCCCAATTGCCAAGCAAATAATCACAATTAAATCAGGGATAATCTAGTGAGGAAGAACCAGTTGAAGGTTACAGGGAGGGCAAGCAGCTGGACCTGGCTGGAGCAAGTTAAGCAGAGCAGGGTTAGAGCATCTGTTCATCTGTTCTAGCTGTATAATGTATGTTTTAGCTGCATAATGTATGTATTGCTCCAAGATAATCTTGAGAAGCTGGGTTGATGCTGAACTGTCCTTCTGGTGCTAATGGTCCTCTGCAGTCCTGTCTGTGAAAGGTTTCAGGCAGTGATTAGTGACCCGAGTGACAACCTTGAGTCTTTTTCTGTAACGTTTGTCCACGTTAAGAGCAGCAAAGCTAGAGCTCATGTTTCCGAGATGCCGTGAGAAACCTCGACAGTGAGTTAATACCGAGGTAGCAGTTGGGGCTTTGCGTGTTCCCCGCTGTGGGAGGAGAGACAATACATTTACAGTGCATTAAGGTATTATTGTAACAGCGTTGGCACTGAAAGGTTTCTGATCCTCTGAAATAAAGAATAGCAGGTTTGTCCCAGATTTATCAATGGAGGCAGGGTTCCCATTCAAACACGAGGGAGGGGAGAGCGGGTGAGATCCGCTGCCAGGTCCTAACGGGGGATAAGGAATATTTCGGTAGGAGAAGGACAACCCCAAAAGGCTGCTTGAGAGGTGATGGGGTTCAGCAAGGAGGCAGCAAAATTTCCAGGTGGAAGCAGGGTGCTAAGGCAGCCTCATGCCTGGGAATAGCTGAGGGTTGGGGTGAAGGTCCTGAGCTGTTTTCTGCAGCCCATGTCCCCCTGCCCACCCTGGGAAGAGATGCTGGAGGGATTCCGCTAGTGGTCCAGGTCTGGCTGTGGGAGCGGGGAAGCTATGTGTCCCCTTTATTTCCCCAGGAAATCTGCCCTGAGAAGGCCATTAATGGAGGAAAAGAGTGATACTTGCTCTGCTGCTTTGTCGAAACTGCAGCTGATGTTATAGGTCAGCCTGTAGATCATTGCACAGGGGGTTTCTTAAATGGCCATTAGGAATAAAATTAAATTTGTTGAGAACAGATGCAGCACAAGAACTGGATGAAAAAGCGGAGGGAGACTTGCAGAGGGAGGACTGGGGCGTCTTGCATTAGACAGAAAAGCCACAGCCTTGAGCCTTTGCCCCCTTGATGCTGCACCTCGCACAGTGCTGGCCAGGTCGGACATTGCAGAGATGTCCATTCCCCTGCTTGCCCTGGACCCAAAGTGCCCCCTTGCCCTCAGACCTCCTGGTTTTGGGACATGACTTAGGCCGCCTCTGTTGCTGCTTACCAAATTTTGGGCTTGGTGCAGTGCCTGGATGGAAACCCCTTTGGGGAACACGTGTGGGGCTGGTGGTGGCTGGTGCCAAGCAGGAGGTGATGCTATTGCTCTATCCCCGATGCTGAACCAAACCTTGGCTGGAGACCCCACAAGAAGGAAGGAGCTGAGGGGACTTCACCGAGGAGGAGGTGATCTGCCCCTCCAGCCGCTCTCTGCCTGCGGCGACGCTGCTCGTCTGGCACAGCTTAATTGGCTTTGATAGGATTAGGTGGAAGCAGTGGAGGAGTAAACAGGGCCAGGAGGCCACGCAGTGCCTGGGGCCATGGGGCTGTAGCCCCCAGAGAAATCCTTTGAGCCAGTGCGATGCCGAACCAAAGCTCAAGGGTTAACGTCTGCTGCTGTGTTGCAGCAGATGGGGGGTAACAGTTCAATCCTTCTGGTTTTTAGGGAAGGACTTTTCCTAGCAGCATCCCGAAAGTCTGTTGCGCTCTCAATAATTTCTGAAGAGTTTGCCCCTGACTGGGATCCAGAGTAAACTGTTGCAATTATGGAAGTTACGCCTTGTTGCCTGAAGCCTTTTGTCATCAATAAATGTTTATGGTTTAAAGCAGCCTTGTTTGTTTGCCTTAGACCAGATGACAGTGATTTATTGGCAGAAATCCTAGCAGAGGAAAGAGATGAGCCAGACAAGTCTTGAAGTGCTACACACATGTATGTAGTGAGCAGATGATGGTTATTTCATGATCATGAAACCTGCAGAAAATAGAGCCTCCAACTTGGATGTGAACAGTTGTTTCCAGGAATTTTTCTTAACCTGTAAGCAACATGGGCAGCTCGGGGGTTAATGATGCTCCAGGGCTTTGCTTCCTGCTTTGACTGGGGTTTGGGATGGCTGGGAGATGCTGTGTGTTGGAAAGGAGGAGTGGATGGTCTTGCTGGGACCACGTTGCTGATTAGCACTATTAATTGCTGTAGGAATGATGGAGGAGCAAGGCTGGGGACCCGTTGCCCCAACTCCCTCCTCCCAGGAGATCTGCAGCCTCGAACAAAACCGGACTGAAAAGTGGGGCTTAAAGCCAAGGGTGGAGGTGGCAACAAGGGACACATGTCTGAGTCTGGGGCAAAGTGACACGGTCTGGAGATGAGTGTCCCTGCATGTGATCGTGGGTCAATGTCTCCTAATGGCCACGCCGAACTGCTGCCTTACTGCTGGTGTGAAAAACCCATCGCTGGCCACGCCAGCACTGGGAGGTTGGTGGAGATGGAGGCAGAGGGGGCAGCTCACCTAAAGGCTGTGTTGGGTTAAGTCCCACAGCCAGGTCCAGCTTTTCATCCGCAGGGCCTTGCCGAGGTGTATTCCCCCAGGAAACCCTCCTGATTTCTTGTGGCAGAGGGTTTTTTGCCCTCTGTCAGTGAAGATGAAGGCAGGTTCGGCTTGCTCAGACCTCGTTCATGGTATTAATCTGCCATTTACAGCCTCAAGTCAGCTTTTACACCAATATTTATTGTTGTTTTCACCCTCTAGTTTTGTGTATTTTGTACAGCTTGTTTCTAATTTAAAGTATAAATAAGTTTGATCTTTTCATCTGTTTTTCTCCCTACCTTCTGGAGGCTGTGCTGGTTAAAAATAATCACGGTGATGAGCTAAAGCGGGGCTGGTGGAGGGGTTTTAACCTCCATCGTGGTGGGACCACCCGGCCGGCGTGGGAACAGCAGTGCGGTCGCACTCCTTGCCTCTCCCCGACCCTCATGGTCGGGCTCTTTCCTGAGCTGGGAACTCCCTGAATTTCTTGGCACGTGGCTGGGGATTAAAGCACTTCTGCTGTCAGGGGGTTTGGGAAAACGGGGACCTGTGGGGGGGCGGGGGGGAAGGTGGACACAGCTGGGTGCAGAGATCAGAGGTTGTCCCTGGTGCATGGAGCGTTTTCCAGTGCTGGGCTCCTGCAGAGGAGGCTTAAAAAAAAAACCCCTTTTGACCAAAATTGAA